>NW_016823208.1:122837-132692 GCF_001698545.2 Rhinopithecus bieti | reverse complement strand
TAACAAACCTGCACTTTATGTACATGTACCCTAGAACTTAAAGTATAATAAAAAATAATAATAATTTAAAAAAAAAAAGAATCTGCACAGTGTTTTCCATAGTGGTTGTACTAGTTTACATTCCCACCAGCAGGTAGAAATATTCCCTGCTCACCACATCCATGCCAACATCTACTATTTTTTTATTTTTTAATTATGGCCATTCTTGCAGGAGTAAGGTTTTATTGCATTGTGGTTTTGATATGCGTTTCCCTGATCATTAGTGATGTTGAACATTTTTTCATATATTTGTTAGCCATTTGTATGCTTTCTTTTTGAAATTGTCTATTTATGTCCTTAGCCCACTTTTTGATGGGATTGTTTGTTTTCTTCCTTATTGATTTGTTTGAATTCATTGTAGATTCTGGTTATTAGTCTTTTGTCAGATATATAGATTGTGAAGACTTTTTTCCTACTCTGTGGGTTTCTGTTTGCTCTACTGACTGTTCTTTTGCTATACAGTAGCTCTTTAGTTTAATTAAGTCCCAGCGATTTGTCTTTGTTTTTATTGCATTTGCTTTTGGGTTCTTGGTCATGAAATCACTGCCTAAGCCAGTGTCTAGAAGGGTTTTGCCAATGTTAGCTTCTAGAATTTTATAGTTTCAGGTCTTAGATTTAAGTCCTTAATCCATCATGAGTTGATTTTGTGTGAGAGGTGAGGACACAGTTTCATTCTCCTACATGTGGCTAGCCAATTATCCCAGCACCATTTGTTAAAAGGGTGTCCTTTCCCCACCTTGACGTTTTGTTTGCTTTGTCAACGATCAGCTGGCTGTAAGTATTTGGGTTTATTTCTGTTCCATTGGTCTATGTGCCTATTTTATACCAGTACTATGCTGTTTTGGTGACTATGGTCTTATAGTATACTTTGAAATCAGGCAATGTGATGCCTCCAGATTTGAGCTTTTGCTTAGTCTTGCTTTGACTATGCAGGCTCTTTTTTGGTTCCATATGAATTTTATAATTGTTTTTTTCTAATTCTGTGGGAATGATCATGGTATTTTGACGGGGATGGCGTTGAATTTGTAGATTGCTTTTGGAAGTATGGTCATTTTCACAATATTTATTTTACCCATCCATGAGCATGGGATGTGTTTCTGTTTGTTTGTGTCATATATGATTCTTTCAGCAGTGTTTCGTAGTTTTCTTTGTAGAGGTCTTTCATCTCCTTGGTTAAGTATATTCCTAAGTANTCTTGGTCATGAAATCACTGCCTAAGCCAGTGTCTAGAAGGGTTTTGCCAATGTTAGCTTCTAGAATTTTTATAGTTTCAGGTCTTAGATTTAAGTCCTTAATCCATCATGAGTTGATTTTTGTGTGAGAGGTGAGGACACAGTTTCATTCTCCTACATGTGGCTAGCCAATTATCCCAGCACCATTTGTTAAAAAGGGTGTCCTTTCCCCACCTTGACGTTTTGTTTGCTTTGTCAACGATCAGCTGGCTGTAAGTATTTGGGTTTATTTCTGTTCCATTGGTCTATGTGCCTATTTTTATACCAGTACTATGCTGTTTTGGTGACTATGGTCTTATAGTATACTTTGAAATCAGGCAATGTGATGCCTCCAGATTTGAGCTTTTTGCTTAGTCTTGCTTTGACTATGCAGGCTCTTTTTTGGTTCCATATGAATTTTATAATTGTTTTTTTCTAATTCTGTGGGAATGATCATGGTATTTTGACGGGGATGGCGTTGAATTTGTAGATTGCTTTTGGAAGTATGGTCATTTTCACAATATTTATTTTACCCATCCATGAGCATGGGATGTGTTTCTGTTTGTTTGTGTCATATATGATTCTTTCAGCAGTGTTTCGTAGTTTTCTTTGTAGAGGTCTTTCATCTCCTTGGTTAAGTATATTCCTAAGTATTTTGTTTATTTTTTTACAACTATTGTAAAAGGGGGTGAGATCTTGATTTCATTCTCAGCTTGGTCGTTGTTGGTGTATAGAAGAGCTACTGATTTGTGTACATTAATTTTGTATCTGAAAACTGCTGAATTCTTTTATCAGTTCTAGGAATTTTCTGGAGGAGTCTTTAGGGTTTTCGAGATGAATGACCGTATCATCACCAAACAGCGACAGTTTGACTTCCTCTTTACCAATTTGTATGCCCTTTATTTCTTTCTCTTGTCTGCTTGTCTTATTCCAGTTCTCAGAGGAAATGTTTTCAACTTTTCTCCATTCAGTATTATGGTGGCTGTGAGTTAAGTGAGATTGAAATGCTAATTTAAAATTACCAACAAAAGAGTCCAGGACCAGATGGATTCACAGCAGAATTCTACCAGACATTTAAAGAATTGGTACCAATCCTATTGATATTATTCCACAAGATAAAGAGGGAACCCTCCCTAAATCATTCTATGAATCCATTATAACCCTAATACCAAAGCCAGGAAAGAGCATAACCAAAGAAGAAAACTACACACCAATGACCCTGATGAACATAGATGCTAAAATCCTCAACAAAACACTAGCTAATCAAATCCAACAACATATCAAAAATATAATCCACATGATCAAGTGGGTTTCACACCAAGGATGCAGAGATGGCTTAACATAGACAAGTCAATAAATGTGATACACCACATAAACAGAATTAAAAAAAAAATTACATGATCATCTCAATAGATGCAGAAAAGGCATTTGACAAAATCCAGTATCTCTTTATGATTAAAAATCTCAGCAAAATTGGAATACAAAGGACATATCTCAATATAATCTCAACACTTAAAATATTTTATTCCACTCTCTCTTGCTTCCCTGGTTTCAGAAAAGTTGGATGTAGTTCTTACCTGTGATCCTTTATCAGTGAGGTTGTTTTTCTTCTGGCTTCTCTCAAGATTTTTTCTTTATCTTTGATTTTATGAAGTTTGAATAATATGCCTAGGTATAGTTATTTTGGCATTTATCTTTTTTGGTATTCTCTGAGCTTCCTGGATCTTTGTTTTGGTGTCTGACACTAATTTGGGGGGAATTCTCAATCATTATTGCTTCAAATATTGTTCAAGTTTCTTTCTCTCTTTTCCTCACATTCCCTTATATATATGTCACACATTTTGTAGTTGTCCCACAGCTCTTGTATATTCTGTTCTTTTTTTCAGTCTTTTTTATCTTAGCTTTTCAATTTTCAAGGTTTCTATTGTCATAGCCTCAAACTCAGAGATTCTTTCCTTAATAATTTCCAGCCTACTTATAAGTCGATCATAGGCATTCTTCATGTCTGTTATAGTATTTTTTAGCTTTAGCATTTCTTTTTCACTCTTTCTTATAATTTTCATCTCTCTGCTTACACTGCCCTCTGTTCTTGCATGTTCTCTACTTTTTCTACTAAAGCCCTTAGCATATGAATCATAGTTTGTTTATTTGTTTTTAATTCTTGGTCTGATAGTCCAACATTCCTTCCATATCTGAATCTGGTTCTGATACTTGCTAAGCCTCTTCAAAGGTGTGTGTTTGGGGTGGGGGGGGTGTTTTGTTTTGTTTTGTTTTGCCTTTTAGTATGCCTTGTAATTTTTTGTTGAAAGGTATACATGATGAACTGGGTGAAAGGAACTACAGTAAATAGAGCTTCGGTTAGAAGCCTAGGCTCCTGGACTGTGAACTTCATCAGTGCTTCTCAGATTTTTACCCCCTTAGTGGGGACAAGATGGCTAGAGGGAGCCAAAGCTGGGTATTTCCTTTCCCCCAAATAGGTCAAGCTCTGATTAAACCCCAACAGGTTAAGCTCTGGCAAAATAGTTTGGCTTGAGGGAAAACCTTGTTAAGAAGCACAAAGTCCTCTGGTGTATCTCAAAATGATTCCTTTTCTCCTTTCCTTGCCAGAGGCAAAAGGGGATTTTTCTCCAAAATTCACTGTGAGGACCTGATAGTATTCCTGGAGGTAAAACTTACAAACGTGTGGGGAAATCCTATGAGTAAGTCCCCTGGAGTTTTTAATTCTCAGACTTACCCAAACTGAGCCTCCAGAAATTTGGCAATTACAGTTCAGGTTTTCCTACCCTGTTATTGGTTCCCATAAAGGTTTCTGCTCATGGGCTTCTGTAGGTTGTGATTCTCTATGCCCACCTGCCTGTCTCTCCAGTTATTGAGGCAGTGGTTTTCCTTGTGACCTCACTTCTCTAATAGATCTAATAAGAGTTGTTGACTTCTCAGTTTATTCAGCTTTTCACTTGTTAAGCTATAAAAGCAATGGCAAATTCTAAGCTCCTTACTTGTCAGACCAGAAACCAGAAGTACCTAGTGTAGTATTTATATTAAGAAAGAAAATAATGTTTTAAAATGTGTGTAAAATTACCTCTTCCTTTTCTCATATACTCTGTCCTTTCAAAAGATTCTATACAATTTTCCTGAGCGCTTAAGAGGAGATTAGGGCAGTGTAACCCTGGGTAAATCACTTAGTCTCTCTTTGTTTCCCTTCTACCTCAATGACTTCTATTTTTCAATTTCCTTTGCAGACTTCTCTTCATCTCCCCTAGTGTCTCAAAGTTCATGTGCTTTAGAACTTAGCACTAAACCTGCTCCTCTGTTCACCTTAACCTTTTTCACTAAGTGAGCTCATCCATTTCTCTGACTTTGAATGCCATTTCTACACTGCTGACTTCCAAATATGTATCTCTGGCCCAGACCTTTCCTCTGGGCTACCGAGTCTCCTATGCAGTTATCCATTTGATCATTCCACTTGAATATCTCACATCTCAAACCTAAAATATCTAAACAGAACTCTTGGATCAACACTCCCACTTCTGTCAAAGCCTATTCCTTGCCCAGAACTTCCCATCTCAGTTAAAAGAAAGTGGGTGGTAAGGAGGAGGAAGAGGAGGAGACTACCATCTACCTAGTTTCTCAAGCCAAAAGCCCAGAAAATGTCTTTGCTTCTTCCCTTTTCTTCCCGCCCCACCTCTGAGCCATTAGACATGTCAGTTCTACCTATAAAATATTTCTCTCCACTTGTCTCTCCACATACATTTCTACCCCCCTATTCCAAGCCCCCACCATCTGTTGCCTGAACCATTGCCACAATCTCCTAATTGGTCTCCAAATTCTACTCTTGCTGACTTTCTAATTCATTCTCAATATAGCAGCAAGAATAATCCTAAGATATAGGTCATGACCCATAGCTATTTAAAGCCCTTCAGTGGTTTCCCACTGCACTTTGAAGAAGTCTTAAATCTATGCCACGCTTTACAAAGTCCTAATTGTTATAGTCTCTGCCTTGCTCCCAAATCTCATTTCATGTAGCTCTCCCATTACTTGCTACATTCTAGTCACACTGGTCCTCTTTCAGGTCCTCAAAGATGCCAACCTCTTTCAATCTCAATTATTTTGCATAGGCTCTTCCCTCTGCCTGAAATGTCCTATCTCCCAAGCTTCATTTGACTGAATCCATCTCCTCCTTCCTGTCTCAGTTAATACATCATTTCATCAAAAGGGCCTTTCCTGACTGCCCTATCTGAGGCAGAAAATATTGACTTCTCCTATAGCAGGTACTCTTCATCCACCTTACTATTATCTAGGAAAATGATAATTTTGTTCAAGGATATGGCTGTCATGTGGCCAGGCAGGTTTGGCCCCTTCCCAGTTCTAGCTGGTAAATCGCGATTTGTCTTCAGCAATCATGATCATATCATGCACTTTTGTCAATGACTAGTTTAGGGATAGTCATGTGATGCAGATCTGACAAATTTCACAAAAAGTGAAGTCCACTTGGGACCTTTTGGAAAGGCCTTTCTTGATGAGAAAAAAAAGAGAGAGAGAGACAGAAAATTAAACAACAATTTCCCTTGACTAGCTGTTGTGTGTCTACATGTGATGCTTACAATTGTGGAAGACATTTTACAACCATGAATAAAGCATTACTCATACACTAAGGATGGTAGAATAGAAAGATGCAATGTGCCTGGGTCCCTCATAAAAGTTGTATTGTATATCTGATTTAACCCTGGGTTCCCTACCTTCAGACTTCTCATTCAGTGTGATAATAAATCCCTTTTAATTTGACCCAATTTTGGTTTGGCTTTCTTTTACTGGCACCCAAAAGTTGGTCCTCACTTTCTTTTCTCTATGGCAACACCCTATTGGTTTTCTTTTAAACAAATCAAAATGGGTTGTTACTATATTTGTTAGCTGTTTGGTTTTTTGTTTATTTAACTTTCATGAGAGCAGGGTCTATGTCTGTCTTGTTCACCGGTATCTAGAACAGTATCTGGAACATAGTAGGCACTCAAGAAATATTTGCTAATGAATGACCAAATGTCACATCCACAGGGAGTATCAACTGGTTGGTTTAGATGGTGACTAGTAGGATACAGAATATATACAAACACTAATAAATAAATTATGTGTCCTTTAAAGCTGATTTCCCAAAGAATCCTGATCCTGATTTTTACATTTTAGTTTCAAAGGAATGTAGATGGGGAAGATATTAAAATAGAGGGCTGAGAATTTTAGTTCTAAGAGTGCTTGCCCATCCACCAGGCAATCTATGTTTCATCATCCCAAAAAGACAAAGGGCAATTCTACTCTCAAGGGAAGGCAATCATTTCTAGATCTCTACCACTCTAAAGTGAGTTCATGTTTCTGCCTGAAGCAGATCAGACACGAACCTGGATTATTTTACTTTTTTACTTTTAAATCAACTTTAACTGTCATAAAAGCATTCTATTGGCTTTTCATAAACTCAAGTAAATCTAAAATTATGCCACAATCCCATAGAGCACGTCATCTAGATGGCAAAAGAAACCATGTCAAGGGCATTATAGCTCATCCAACTTTGAAAGCCCTGACCAAGACAGGCCCTATGTGATATAAGTCAGGTCATACTGTGAGGTTGTGTCTTCTAACCAGAAAAACACCCTGTTGCCATGGTGCCTGAATTCCCACCTTTATCACTGTTTCACTGGATTAACACAGTTACGTCTTCAGAAGTCCCCTATTTAAATGTGAATATACTTCCTAGGGAAGCTAATATGTAAATTTTTAGCATTTATTTTTGAACAGAAGGCAAAGTCTCAAAGGAATCAAATATTATAAAAAACAGCTAAGCTTTAACGGATATGAGCAAAGAAAGAAAATTCTGGACATGGGAGGGAACATGGGCACTGGGAAGCTAGAGAAAGAAAGAGGGTAAACAAGATGAGGAAGATACCAAAATGGAAATTTAGTGAGGACTCAAAAATCACCAATTTGCCCCTGGGTCCCATATGGCCTTGTTGCTACCTAATTACTCACTTCTGACAAAAACTAGGGTATAAAACATCATTTTGTGTCATATCTGTCTCTTCATCTGTGAAATGGAGACTAGAGAAAAACAGGATAAATAAGAGTAGGTGATCCTAACTATATAAATAGAAAGACAGATAAGGAAAATGACTAATGGAGCAAACAGATTAGAAAAGTACACGTTTCAGAGGTCTTTTCTCAGTAGGGCTCATCTGGGAAACTGACCTAGGTTAGGGTATAATTGACTGAGGTGACTAAACTTCCTAGATGATACAGTTTGCCTCATGTCCTGGCTTAATTATTAACAGTGCCTCCTTTCATTCTCAAAGTGCCCCAGATTGGATCATAAAGGATATGGTCACCCTTATGAATGACTGGTGATCTTTCATAAGGGTGGCCATATAAAAGATCAGAGGTGTGCTCAGTTAGTAATTCCCTTCAGTACTAAAGATCTGGAGTGGCCAGAGTCCAAACTTATTGACTCCAGTTATGAGGAGCTGCCTGTGTGCCATGATGTAGAAATATTGGGAAGGATGCATCAAATGCAGGCCGCATCACCATCTTAACAGAGTGCTTCCCAAAGGAGTGGGTGAAAATAGGAATTTTGGAAAGCACAATGAGGCTACTAGTGAAGATACAAAAAAGGTAAAATGGAAGCGTTAGAAACCCCTCAAAGGAAGCACTCACTCACTGCTCCTAGACATAGGGCTAGCCCTGATCTGTGTATTCAAGCAGCTGTCAAGTCCTCCATTCCTACCCAAATAAAGAAAGTGTTTGGTTTAGGCAATATCACTCAGTCACAGGCTGGGTTGACATTCATAGATGAGTCTCGCCATTTATTTAGCCTTCACCTTGTTAGAAATAGATTGGGCCTCATACAATGCTCAGTCCAGAACAGAAACTACGACAACCAAAAACAATTAATAGCCCATGCACAGAGAAAACACAATATGAACAAAACTGCTGTACTACTGTGTTAAAAAATAAAAAAGATTCACTTGATTATAAATACTGGATTCTAGTTCTCATCTTACAGCACCAGAGAGGAAATTGTTCTAAAATTGACAACCTGTGTTTTTCCTTCCCAAAGTTCATGTTCACATTCAAATTGCACAAAATCTTTAGAGACTTTGCCTTCTGAGCCTAAAACTTATTTCCACACCTAATTCTCATATCTTGGTAAATACTTGTAATGTATCTAGGAAATCAAAGACATAATTTCTTTTTCAATATATGCAAAGACATCCATCTCCTGTGGTTGAGGGGATGAGTTAAATGTTACAAAGAAATCAGAGGAAAGTGGATGGGGGCTTTAGTGCAGCTCCTTGCCCCTCTGGCACTGTTTTATTTCCCTGTAACAGCACCAATGTGTAAGGGAAATAAACTAAGATTCTGGCCTCTTGGCTGCTCCCAGAACAAGACAGTGTTATTTTAATGTACACTAAGGAGAAGATGGGAAAAGAAAAATACAAAAGAGCATCAAAGCCCTCCCACCAACCCTTGCCTCTAAAGTCTTAAGCAAGAGCCCCAGCCTCTGCTATTCTATCTTCTGCTGTGTGCATAGTGAGCAGGTAATCAGCAAAGCTAATCAAAAATGCATTCATTACCGCAAAGCGGCAGTGGGTGAAAGCGACTGCAGCTTTCTTCTGGCAAGTGGTTTCTGGACTGGCACAATCCAATCTCCGTGGCTCTTTGGCAAGCCTTTTGCCTCCCCTTCCTTCTCCCTCCCCACCCATCCTAGCGGTCTCTGCCATGCCCAACTCTGCTTCTCCATTAAAGACAATCTAATTCTTACAGTTGACAATTTTCCTCCTCAATCACTACGACGTTGCTCTATGAAAGCTGTTTTCTGCCTAATAAGTCTTCTGGGTATTTTATATGCCTTTAAAGGTGTTTCTTCACTTGAAAATACATTTTCCTTTGTTTTCAAAATAAGAAGCCATTTCTTGTCAGGGCCAAACAAAATCAACTGCTGACAGCTTCTGCAAATGCAAATCCCTTTCCTGCTTCCTCCAACTTAGCAAAATGAACTCTCTCAGAGTCCCCAGAACCAAAAGAAGCTCAGAGAAACCCGTGCTAAAATGCACTTATGGGCCTCAAGCTAGTAACAATAAGAGCTAATATTACTGAGCATTTGTTACATGCCAGGCATAATTCGATGTACTTTAATTATCTCATTCAATCCTCACAATGTCCTTATGAAGGATTTGTTACTTATTATCATCCCCATTGTACAGATGAAAATGGTGAGACCCAAGGAGGTCGAATCAGTCTAACACTAGTTGTGGATGGGGTATTTTGAACTCAGACTGAGTGGCCCTTCCTTTAAGCCACCTACCATGGTTCTGATGGAAAAAGATGAGTATACCACTATACACACTGCCTCGTCCTCTCTCAGACAATAAAGTTAACCCTTCCAGGCTGTGAGATTGGCATTCAGTAAGTAACTATTTTCTGGGAGAAGTGAACAGTACTCCCTCCATCCCCTGAAAAAATAAATTATCTTTAGCTAAGCTAGAGAGAGAAACTTAAAAACAAAACAGGGAAGCCCATCAGACTAACAGCAGACCTCTCGGCAGAAACTCTATAAGCCAGAAGAGAG
>NW_016823208.1:117522-118908 GCF_001698545.2 Rhinopithecus bieti | reverse complement strand
TTGATGGGTGCTGACGAGTTGATGGGTGCAGCACACCAACATGGCACAAGTATACATATGTAACAAACCTGCACGCTATGCACATGTACCCTGGAACTTAAAGTATAATAAAAAAATAAATAAATAAAAACTTTTCTTTCAAGTGTTTGTTTTTCCCAATCAGTCTGCAATGGTAGTTGAGTGGCCACTGAGCTTGTATGGCATAGAGGCAGCTATCCGTTCTCTGCCTTTTGGGAACACACAAACTAGTTGGGATTTCAGAACAGCACACACACACACACTCACACACATACAGAGAGAGAGAGAGAATGATGTGGAGGCAGGGTGACAGAGAGGCTTCCTGGACTTGATTTCACATCTACCACTTAGAGCTATGTAACCTTGGGCAAGCCATTCATCTCTCTGTGTGACTCATTTCCTCAGCTGTAAAATTGAAGTAATAATAGTACTTACCTCATGGGGGCTATTAGGATTAGATAATCTAATATATAAAAGTACTTAGCACATGCCTGGCACATAGAAAGTACTTGATAAATAATAACTCATGCTACAATTTCTTTCCCCTGGCATGAAATTCATAGCTCATGTCGTACATCCAAGGTTTCAGTGAAGAAGTGATTGGTGGTAATTTGGAGCAAAGATGGCAATATCTATGTATGTTTTATTAACACTTCAACTTTGTCCCAAATAAAACTGGGAAATTTCTGATTCTACTTCAGAAGTATACTATGAAGGAATAATAGACACTGGGGTCTACTAGAGAGGGGAGATAGGGAGGCGGACAAGGGACGAAAAAATACCTATTGGGTAGTATGCTCACTGCTTGGGCGACAGGATCATTTCTACCCCAAACTTCAGCATCATGCAATATACCCATGTAACAAACTGCACATGTACTCCTTGAATCCAAAAAGAAAGTTGCAATTATAAAAAAAGAACTACCATGAAAAGACACTAGATTGGAATACTGGGGATTTCAGAAAACCAGATATTTTCCATTTAAGCTCTGGTATCAGAGAAGGTTTGAAAAATAAACATCTCAAAACCATAACTTTTTATTCAAAAGTATCTACTCTCTAAATTCTAGGGGACTATGTTTTATTTTTAGTACAACATGAAGGAAACTACAAAAATGATGAAATAGCCCATTTTTTAACTTGAAAAAATGATTTGCTTCAGGGTTTCTTTAAGTGGCAAGCACCTGTCCTGGATTTAAAATAAGATTCAATTTATCTAAATTCATTTTCCACTCAAATTTTTAGATGCATGCCCATTGCATAAAGCAAGATTTGCCCATATTATAAGGTATAGAAGCAAATTGCTGACGTCCATTTCCATTTTCTCAGCATTTGCAACCCAGCCTCTTATCATGCTGTGGCCAGCTAC
>NW_016823208.1:106647-117040 GCF_001698545.2 Rhinopithecus bieti | reverse complement strand
CCTCAAGTTTCATCCTCTTTAGAAAGACAGTAAAAGGTTTATAGTTTTTAATGGGTTAGTTTGGAAATGTAAACATTACATTGGTTCATGGATTTTTTCACCACGCTGCTCCTGATTCCAAGAAGAATTTGAGGTCACTTAAAGTAAAAGACACATAAATTTGTTGTTTTAATTTATTACCCAGAAATCTAACTAGAGCAAAAGTCATGTAATGTGTTGGAGGAGAAGTGTTTAAGGTTCAAAAGTCAAGATCTCTACGGCTTTCTACTTGGGTAATTTGTCTGCAATTATTGGAAACTTCCACAAGGTGGTGGTAATGATGCCTTAGTTTATAACCACATCACAAGGGCAGGCTGATATCACAGGTATAATTTACTTGAAAGAAAGATACAGTGTACTTCTCTAACCATAAAATTTAGTTTCTCAAAATCCTTTGGCAGTATTCATGTTTAAAGAGCTTAGGGTGTTTTCCTGAAACTACGTAAGAAAATTTAGATCTTGAGTGAGCCTATGAAAGCCTTATGTATGTATGTATGCATTTAAGACAGCGCCTGACAATGTTGCCCAGGCTGGTGTGCAATGCCGCGATCACAGTTCGCTGCAGCCTCGACCTCTCCAGTCTCAGGTGATCCTCCCACCTCAGCCTCCTGAGTAGCTGGGACTATAGGCATGCGCCACCACACCCAGATAGCTTTTGTATTTTTTGTAGAGAAGGGGTTTCGCCATGTTGCCAAGACTGGTCTTGAACTCCTGGATTCAAGCAATCCACCCGCTTCAGCCTCCCAAAGTGCTAGGACATGAGCCACTGCACCTGGCCAGCCCTCATTTATTAATTCATTCAGCACACTTTTATTGAGAAGCCTCTGGGTACTAAGCATTGTACAAAGCATTTAAAAATAAATTTTGTGTTCACAAAAAAACACAATAAGGGAAGCATCCTATAATAAAAGGAAAAATCAATGATACTTTTCACATTCTAACTTGTTAATAATAGGAACTGCGCAATTTCTTTCCATTTAACATCTCTTGTGTAATAGATGCTTTTCAGCGTCTCTTTCCTTTAAGGTTCATATGAAATGCTTCTAATTTTGGTTTGAATGGAATATGGGGATGCTAATAGTACTTATCTCAAACGGTTGTTGTAAGAGTCCAAAAAAAAAAAATACATTTAAACCATTTAGTAGAATACCTAGCATGAGGTAAGAAATAAACGTTAGCTATCATCATCATGATCATCATTGCCTTCATTATCATTATCTTCCTCCTCATGATCATCATTGTTATCATCGCCATCATCAGGAAAAAGTATCAAGTTAATCTGTATATACCAGAAATTTGAGTAAAGGAAATTCAAAATTGGGAAAGAGTCACTGCTTTCCCGTTATTATCAAAATGTGATAATGTTCTAAGCTCTTAAACACTACATTAAGAGGGAGGAAATGTTTGTTTTTGCTTTGTTTTGTTTTGTTCTGTTTTGTTTTGTTTTTAAAGGCATTGCCTCACAAAGACTTTCCTAGTGTGGTGCCTCTGTATATGGAATGATCTTCCCCCAACGGAACTCAATTTGAGTTTAGATAGCAGGGCAGGTAGGATCTATAAGACCACTCTTTGGCTGGTTTCCTGCCAAGATACAGTGATTGTCTCTTGTTCTGTAACATGTAACTTCTCTTGGGACTGGGGCTACCCACTGAGGGAAG
The DNA here is from genome assembly GCF_001698545.2 of Rhinopithecus bieti. Lineage (NCBI taxonomy): Eukaryota > Metazoa > Chordata > Mammalia > Primates > Cercopithecidae > Rhinopithecus > Rhinopithecus bieti. The sequence continues at coordinate 115,343 of NW_016823208.1, read as the reverse complement.
CTGGGTGAAGCAGTGAGGAACTGTTTGTACCTCCCTAGAGGAAGCCGCCTCATTTCCTATGGACCCTGTAGGGCCCTTAGTGAATGAGCTTCCTCCCTGGAGCCTGGAGTCAAGGACCCAGGTAACTGAAGAGGGAGGTGCTCCAGACTGGCCCATTCTTCTCTAGAGTAGGCACTGCCCTCAGTGTGACCTGTGCAGTCACACAGGGCTCCATGCTAGAAGGGCTCATGCTTGGATTTATGCACTGCCATTTCTGTCTTGAAATTCTTAAAAATGTTTAAAGGTGCCTAGCACTTTCAGTTTTGCTCTAAGTCCTGCAAATTATGTAGCCAGTCCTATCTGCCCTGAAGAGTTTCCAAACACTGTGTGGGCCTTGTTCTTAGTTTCCCTCCTTCCTGCTACTACTTAGAGTCCATTTCACTCTCTCACCCTTGAGTCCAACTAAGTGTTGGTAGCTCAGCAGAAACCAGCTTTCTGCCCAACCCTGAGCTCTGGTGATCACTGTAGAGATATTTTCATAACTGCTGCTTCCTCTCGGTTAGCATTTTCTCTAAAATAAAAAAGAACATTAACAATAATACAAGGATAATATTACTTGAAGCACTGATAACCAGTAACAGGAATTGTAGGTAACTTGCGGCGAATTAATGGGGGAAAAAAAGGCAGCATAGGAAATCAGACAGCCATGGCTTTTGCATTGGATTTGGGAAAGTGACAGATATTCTGCCCTGTTGCAATTTCTTCAGCTGTAGAATGTCTAGAAAAGTAAAAGCAGCTGAAGTAATCCTAGAAAGTTCACATTTCCTGGTAATTCTACGATTTGAGCTAATCAACTTCACCAACTTGAATACCATAATATTAAGTGTATTGTAACAATGATCTTTCCCTCTCCCGTCTTCACCCTCCTCCCTCATCCCTCTCCTTTTCTCTCTAATGCTTTATTTGGAGATACAAATAAGATGTATCCCCAATTCACAGATCAAATCACTGAGTCTCAGAGAATTTAAATGATAGCCTGATGTCACATTCCTAGTAATTTTGGCAGAATTGTTATTAGAATTCAAGTTTTCAGATCCCTAGTTCAATACTCACATTTCTGAAAAGGTGTGTATAAACCTATTTGGTTTTTCTAAAACTCCTATTCTGAATACATAAGAGTTGGGTTCCTCAACAGTGGCACTATTGACATTTGGTGCTGCCTTGTGCGTTATAAGGGGTTGAGCAGCATCTTTGGCCTCTACCCACTAAATTCCTGTAGCACCACCCTACACTGCCAGGAATCATGATCAAAAATGTCTCCCAAACATTGCCATTTGTCCTCCAGGGGGCAAAATCACATCTGACTGATAACCGTTGCACAAGAGCAGTTCACTACTTAAGGGAAAACTTAAGCAAATCTTTTACTAAACTACAAAACTCCTTCCAAATTTCTAGTTCCACAAATTGGATTTTTTAAAACTAGGGTGTACCTGTATTTTCAAAGGATAAAACTACTAATTTTAATTTTGTGGGTAATTGCGCAGAAAACGTGGAGTGGTTAATATACTTTTCTTTTCCTCAAAATATTATGTTCATGAAATTGATGTCACAAAGACTCAACAGAATATGCCCACAGCACACAGATTATAACAGATTAAACTTTAGGAAAACCAGCAATTGCAATTCCTCTTTAAGAATTAGCCACAGGCAAGTATCTTAAAATTCAAATGTTTCCAGTTATCTTTTTATTCCCCTAAATACTCTGAATTTTCTTTCAAAGCAGGAAACCCAAAACTCCCTACATCTAAAGGAGTGTTAAAATACCTTATTCCTCAAGATGGCTAAACTCAAATCCCCAGCTGACAAATTAGGAAGCAGAAATTAGGAGGTGGAAATAGCAAACAAGCAGATAGCAAGTCTTCCATCTGGCCCTTAAAGCAACCACATATAAGACCTACATTGTCTCAGCTAGATTGACCATAGAAATTCGCATTCATACTGAGGTATTTTTATCCCGGTGAAAGGGGGCACTTATAATTGTTCCAAGACCATGGGCATAAACTGAATGGTCTTGGGCAAACAGAAATATATGATCACCCTAGCTTTAGACCATTCATAAAAATATATTACGGCCAGAGGTCTGCTGTATTAGTTAGCTATTGCTCCACAACAAGGTGCCCCAAACCTTAGTGGCTTAAAACCGTATCAGTCACTTATTCCTTGCTGATGGACAGATTGGCTGGGGTTCAGCTGATCTAGACTGGCCCCAGTAGTGCAGTGCTGTTACAGGTTGTAGTAGCTGGGGTGGCTCTGCTTCTCACTGCAGGTCTGAGTTAACTGGTGCTGCTCTGCTACACATCTTTCATCTTTCTTAGGCTAGCAAATTAGCTGCTACATGTTCTTCTCATGGCACTGACAGAGCTGAAGATGGTAAGCAGATATGTGTGAGGTTTCCTAAGATGTGAGCTGAAATTGGTGGACTGTCACATTTTCCCACATGCCATTGGCCAGAGCAAGTCACATGGCCAAGTTAAAGGGCAGGAAAACAAACTGCCCACAATGAGGCCATGATAAAGATATGGATTCAGGAAAGGGTGAATAATTAGAGCTCTCATTCAATCTAACATGTGTACTGCACTCATTCCAACCCCATCACCACCACCCCCACATATATATGCACCTCAAAAATGGGGGAAAAGTCTATTTGCCTTCATATGATGTTATCTGGCATGATGCTGACTCAGATCCTAACATCAGTCATGTAAGTTTCAGAATCCAGAGTCAATTTCCAATTTTCATAAGTACTTCAAAAAATGGAAACTTTTCCAGTTGAGTGTAAAGCATAACTCCTCAAACAATTGGCACCAATAATTCCTTGACATCTCTAGAACTCTCAAATCTACTCAAACATGCAACCCATCCCCAGGTAGGGCTGGGAGGAGGGGCTAGTTTTAGTTTAGGGGTTAATTTCTCCCTGACTTGCCTATGCTGTTTCCCAGTTATCATTTTTTAACATTCCCTGAGGGGTAAAATGGTATACATTAACAAAAATATCAACAATATTTTCTCTGGGAGGTAACCTGGAATAATTCACAATAAATTAACACTTCCCATCAGAGAGACGTTGCAGCTTATAAGAATGTCACTTTGTGAGAAGTGGGAGTCCTGAAGCCATGTGATTTCCAGCTACAGTTTTCAAGCCCATTCAGAGTCTACCAGGGGATAATTACTTGCTAAGATGTAACCATCTCAGCAGAATGTATTTATTATGATTCAGTTCTATCCACATCCTCAGTATCACAGCATGAAGGAAACTCTGGTCTGGTGAATAAAACCCTAGAGGGATAAGAAATGCCAATCCTTACCACATGGCTGTATGACCTTGGGCTATTCACTTAACCTCTCTGATTCCTCAGTTTCATAGTCTGTAGAGTGACACCTATCCTGGGAAGAATGTGTGGAGGAATCTCTAGATTTTTACCTGAAAGTCTCTAAAGCCTATTTGTCTAGAAAAGAAATTATTTCTATATTAGTTTCCCACACTGGACTCTCAATATAACATAACTCTGTTAAGAACAGAATTAAAATATCAGGCAGATGCATCTTGAACTAAATTTAGGGGGCTGAGCTACTAAAGTAACAGAAGGATCTCACCATTGAGGAGTCTACCTACAACAGACCAAAGACAAACCATTTTGGCAAGTCTTCAGGGACCTGCAAACACTTGAAGAATAAAATTATTACCACCCACAATTCCCAGGGAGCAGGCCTTCAGGAAGACAGGGATGTCAGTGATTATTGTGATTGTTTCCCAACCTCCATATCTCTCTCCCTCATTGTGTATCAATCATGCAATTTAGTGGTGGTGGGAAGACTGACCCTACATTAAACTGCACAAATGGGTCATAATCCTGGTCTCCTATGTCATGGCTACTGGTTCAGGTAATTCAGGCCTAAGCATGGCATTACATGGACACAAGATTGGATCACGAATAGTCATATGATTCACTGCCAACTGATACAAGATGATGTGACATAGATATGAAGCCAAGAAATCCTACAGCCATTTTGCCATCTTGAGGGAAGCAGAAAGGAGAGAGGAAAAGAAATTAGGTTTTTGATGAAATTGTTAAACTATTGAGTCTAATGAATTCTCAGGTCGGCCATACCTTTGGCCTTTCCAGTTATGTGAGACAATGTGTCTCCCTTAGTGTTTATATCAGTTTTAGTGGATTTGTTCTTGTCTGCAGCATGAAGTATTCTAACTGATATCAGACCATTCAAAGCATGGTCACTAACCCTGAGGGTGCTTAAAGGAGGTGGTGTGAAAGTGTTTAGTCCAGAGAGGAAGGTGTTGGGAGAGCGGTACAAAAAATACCAGGTCATCTCCAATTAATTGTTCCTCCAAATGGCTCCTGGGGATGTCTTCAGAGAATATATGGAGTTCTAAACACTCTTATCATGTATAAAAAGCAAGCTAATCTGAAAATAATTTAGGACAAACAATTGCTCCCATGGCCACCGCTTGCTTGGTGTAACTGTCTCCTTCTAGAAGTTTCAGTGGATCAATTTCTGGGCATATTAAATCCAAATTAATAAGGTTTTTCCTCTGACTCATAGATACACTTCCAACAGAAGCAGCTCCAGCTAGGCCTGTGTCTGAAATTTTAGCTTCTCAGGGATGTAGATGTATTCAACAACATGGAGGCCAACACTTAGATAGAAGATTTCCACAGAGGTTTCTGGAGTGGTGATATAATGGAGAAAATGGAACTATAGATAAGTAGGTCAGAGGACCTAAGCTTTCTTAGAAGTCATACCCAACCTGAATCTCCAGATATGGCTAAACTCTCTATTCTTCCCAAATAATCTGGAAGTGGCAGTGCAAAAGATGGTCACAAAGAATCTGTTGTATCCAGCTTAGTTCCTTTATTAGAGTCTAGGCTAAAGTTTGGACAGTTTTCTAACCCCAAAATAATCTCACCTCATGGAATCATAGGATGATCAAACATAAAAGCAACAAGGGTGCTTAGAAATCACTTTGTTCTATCTTGTGTTTGTAAGGGTTTGGGATAAGGGAAGTACCTTGTTTCAGCTATTTAAACACCATCCTCTGTGCTGCCATGGTACCTGGTGCTTACCATTTTCAGAGCACTTGTCACATTGCATTGTCATTGCCAGTGAATACATCTGCTCCTCCTTTGAACTTGAAATTCATGAAAAGCAAAACTGTTTCTTGCTTCCTTATATTCCTGGTACTTAGCAAAGTTTGCCATATAGCAGGTGGTCAATAAATGTTTGTTGAAGAAATCAAAGTATCAAGTCAAATGGTTAGGAAATTATGCTCCCATTAGGCAAAGGATATAGTATCTTGGTTTCATTTTCTTTGAAGGGTATAGCAGTTTCGTTCCAATGAAATAGGATGATTTCTGTTGTTTTCCTGATTTTATAGTTAGCAAGNAAATAATCTCACCTCATGGAATCATAGGATGATCAAACATAAAAGCAACAAGGGTGCTTAGAAATCACTTTGTTCTATCTTGTGTTTGTAAGGGTTTGGGATAAGGGAAGTACCTTGTTTCAGCTATTTAAACACCATCCTCTGTGCTGCCATGGTACCTGGTGCTTACCATTTTCAGAGCACTTGTCACATTGCATTGTCATTGCCAGTGAATACATCTGCTCCTCCTTTGAACTTGAAATTCATGAAAAGCAAAAACTGTTTCTTGCTTCCTTATATTCCTGGTACTTAGCAAAGTTTGCCATATAGCAGGTGGTCAATAAATGTTTGTTGAAGAAATCAAAGTATCAAGTCAAATGGTTAGGAAATTATGCTCCCATTAGGCAAAGGATATAGTATCTTGGTTTCATTTTCTTTGAAGGGTATAGCAGTTTCGTTCCAATGAAATAGGATGATTTCTGTTGTTTTCCTGATTTTTATAGTTAGCAAGTATGAGGCTCAATGTATGGTGTAGATCCACTCTTAGAATTCCACTGGTCAACAGTTCTCTGTGCTTATCCAAGTGCACCTCTCAAGCCTGAAACAAGCACAAAGCTCATGAAGAGAAGTACACTATTTACTTTTTGATAAAAACTGCAATGGTTATTTTCTTGCTATTTAACTATATCATAGAGCTCATTTAAAAGTACAAATCGTAGGTACTAAGACTAGGAGGTAATCCTAAATCCAGTAGGGATACTCTTAACCACAGAGGGAGAGCTAGGTTCGGGGCTTTGTTGACAACTTCTGGTGGCTATGATGCTGCTAGTATAATATCTAACCCCTCGTTGGAAAATCAGAGTTGAAGTTTATAAAGTGTCTCCCTGCTCTTTTGGGTGAGGGATTGATTGCTAAAGAATCTGCCTGTATTATACAGGCTTTTCAACCAACAGCAATATGCTTAGTCTACCACTGTGCCCCTGCTGGCACAGATGAGACTAGTCCAACTCTGCCAACAGCTGCCACTTACAGCTAAAAATTGAAAGAGTGGCAGCAGATAAAAGAGAGGGGGAAAAGGTATTGGGCAGGGGAGGGTGAAAATGCAAGGGATGGGTGGCATTTACATTCATGACTTCAGTGGAGGGTTTTCAAGTGTATAGGCACCAAAATATTTTTCTGCCTCTCATCTTTAGTTACTGACCCACCCTCATCACTCTTCAAGCCAAATGACAGTGAAGATGACCACAGATCTTGTTCTTCCACCTCCTCTTACAGCTGACCAAGCATGGGTGGGGACCTGGCTACTTTCAGGAGTGAAGTGAGACATGCTGAAAGTCACTTTCCCCTGGTACAAAATATATTGTTCACTCACATGAAATCAAAACTAAAACCTCCTCATTAAAGTTATTCCTTTGGGACAAGGCATTGAAGGTTCCTATTAAAATGCAACTGTGTTATCTAAAAGGAGAAACACCTAGTGCCTGGCAAAGAGTAGAGGTTCTTTAAATGTGGCATTTTTAATATTAAATTTTCACTGCCTGCCATTAGAACCTTAGTAAAGATTGTCTCCTGGGCCTTTTGAGGAGCTACAATGGAAAGATTTTAATGTGGAACATTGGCGTAGACTTGATAGCAGAATCTGAAGTTATGTGAAATATGAGGAGAGATGAAGATGACAGCATGAGGAAACTCGGGGGACAAGAGGGCACTTTTAGCAAGTGAGAAAGAGGGAAGGGAGTTTGCAAATTAACATTTATTGATTTTTCTCTGAGGCAGGCACTGAATTAGATGTTTTCATATCAATTATCTTACTTAATTTTCACAATTGCCTTATAAAGAAAGATATTAATATTCCCATTTTGAAGATGAGAGAACTGGGGTTCAGATTAACAAAGTTGTTCAAGGTCACACACTGCCTGTATGTGATGGGACTTAGACTTGAACCTGGACGTGTATGCCTCCTAAGCCCATGTTCCCGAATAATGCTATGTCCCTGTCTACATTTGGCAGGGGGTGACCAATCTTATCTCTGCTACCCGCTTTGCCCTAATGCTTCTTCCACTGAAAAGATGAGTCTCCTCGGACTCTCATGTTTCTCCTTCACTCCTGTCCATGAAATATCAAAATGGAGACAAAAGATTTCTATGGGTGGTAGGTGGGAGGAAACTATGCATTATCAGAATGAATAGAAATTCGGGAAGGGCCTAGGACAATTTTTCTGGTTTGAAGCCATTTTGTTCCATTGTTCCAGGCTCCAGCCCACGTCTTGCCAAATCCAAAGTTCTGGAGCAATTGATATACTAGCTGGGCTCCAGGGTCCTTCTATCCCCTGTATATTCCCAATTGTATCCCTAATGTATATCAGTTCGCTTTACACTGGCAGGAAAGTTCATGTTCCACTTAGACCAGGAGGAGAGGATATGAAAAGGAAAATAGCAGGTGTGGGGAGGATAAAACCCATGCCTTCTACAGTAACTGTAAAGTAAAAGTGAAAAACGTAAGAGATAAAGAGGATTCTTTTTCCTCATTGCAGGAGAAAGGGGCTAGGGAGAGGGGTCGATAGCCCAGGAGGTTCATCCGCAGCATACTATGGAGAAGGCCACCCGTCACTGAAATCCGGTCCGTACTGTAGGATTTCATATGTTCTTTGCTCGCCTTAGAGCAGAGGGGAAGGTCAGAAAGAATTGATAACCTCTGAGGTCATCACTCAGGGACCTAGGCTGCTAAGTCCAGAGGCAACACTAAGGGAGCAATGCAGCTAGGTACAGTTTTCTCCAACCTCAACTTTCAATCCCCACCCCCAGACCAGCTCATTCCCACACCTCCCTCCTTCTTGGTCAGTGAGCCTGAGCGTCCTTTTCATTAACCTTTTAGTTACTACCTCCACGCACATACTTTTTCCTACGCCCTCCAAAGAAGTCAGCCCCATACTGCCCATCACTGCCCAGCACCGCCCACCCCATGCCCCCGCAAGCCGGCCTCAGCACTAGTTTAAGGGGAGGGACACGCCTCCCAAAGCTGCGGGGATGGGGGTGGGGGTTGCTCACTCGCCCTCGGATCTCTGCTGTAAAAGCGGAGCGGCAGAGACCGGGCATGCGCAGCATCTTTGGGCGCATTGTGATGGGAACTGCTTCTCTGAGTCTCTACAAAGACTCTGGAGTAACCACTAATGGCCCTCCTAAGGCCCCCCTTCTTTAAGACAGACACAGAAACACAGAGGCAATGCAGCTTTTTTTTTTTTTTTTTTTTTTTTTTTTTTTTTTTTTTTTTTTTTTTT
>NW_016823208.1:93469-104964 GCF_001698545.2 Rhinopithecus bieti | reverse complement strand
TCTCTCTAGCCTCTTCTTTTCAGTCTAGAAAATTCAGGTTTCTCTTGGCCAAAATCTGAGTTCATAAGTCTTGAAAGACACACAGGTTGAATATCAATCCTCAATCCCACATCCCAGTAGCATTGAGAGGTATCTGGTATCTATATTGTTCCCCAGTTTCTAAATGGCCCTAGGGTGGGGGAACACCAGCCAAATCTCCGTTCCCTTTGCTTATAGGTGGACTTTTCATGAGAAACACAGTGCAGGAGCACAGCGCTTTCCGCTTTGCCGTGCAGTTATACAACACCAACCAGAACACCACCGAGAAGCCCTTCCATTTGAATTACCATGTAGATCACTTGGATTCCTCCAATAGTTTTTCTGTGACAAATGCTTGTAAGTAGATCTGCTTTTCCTCCCTTTGGGACGTTGGGGACCTCATTTGCATCTTTCTTGTGGCACTTAGGGTCTGTGTGTGTGCTGGGAGATGACTGCCTCAGTAGATATTTTAGGGGCTCTGATCCATCCGGTTTCATGCTGCATAAATCAACTCCAAAGGATACTGCTGAGGGGCTTAAGACAGTAGGAAAAACTCAAGACAGTGGGCAAAAGTCTGCTCCAAATAGTGTTTGATGCAAAAGTTTCATTTTCCTCCCTGCTAACCTAGTGTGTTCCTTCTCCAACACTCTCTCTCTCTTTTTTTTTAAACTGGGGGAAAAAAAGAAAGAAAAAAATAGCATGGTTGTTCAGAGAAATTTCTTCAGATGAGATTAAAAAAAGAATCAGCAGCTTCTTGATTGAGTCAATTCAGGATGTACATCACTTGACTGTTAAAGCTAGTGCCTGGCTGTAGGAACGAGCTGAATTTGACAATTGCCTAATGTGTAGGAAGCAAATATGAGAAATTCTGCAAACAAGTGACCTTGAGGGGCAAAACAGGCTGGGTTCCCTGGCCTCTTTCTGTCCTCAAATATTACCTTACTTACTGAGAGAGCTCTGATAGGAACTGATAAGACTACAAACTGATTGCAAGTGATGAATGCCTAGCGAACTGAGGAGAAGGGAGAAAATGGTGATCAGGTGATGATTTGGAAAACTAGTTCTGCCTCCCCTAGTGTTGTTCACCCCCATGATCGTTAACGACAACACAGTTCTTAATTTAGAGCAAGGAGGGGGCAGGAGGAGAGGAGGCTTGGAGCAGGAAAACTGAATATGGAAAGAGAAGTAATTCAGCCCCAAAACCGGTTCTGAAATCCTTAGCTGTACCCCGTGATTATTCCTCTGAAAAGGGGACATTTTGTAAAATACAACCAAAGGAACCTAAATGGCTAATAGCCTGTTGGACATATGGTTTTACTTGAATGGAATGTTTCGTGAGAAAGACTGAGAATTCTTCATGTAAGCTTATTTCACTAAAAGTTTTCACAACAATGAGGCTGAATATGGTATAAAATATGCTTTGCTTTTATGGCTGATGTAGTTTGGAATTTGGGGGTTTTTTCCTTTCTCTTCCAAGGGAGAAATGATGTTTATGTTTGGATGGGTGAAACTTTGTATATGACTTTCTTTAAATCCTTCTGCCTCAAAGGATACATGGTTTCCAGAAACTATCGAAAGGGTCTCTCTCCAAGGGCACAGGTTCCTTGGCTTTGAAGACTTGGGCCAAGGGGTTGAGGGGGTGACATACTCTGCAAGAAATATGACAGTTATCAGCTTTAAGAAAATTTTAGCTGAAGATACAGATCCTTATATGAACATGTTCTGAGATACTCCATATTTGACTTTCTTTGGCTTTCTGACATTGACAAAAATAGGAATTTATTAATTCCAGCTAAGTGTGAAAGTTACGAAATGTCTGTCTATACTTTACATCTTATTTTGGTAATCCCAGCCTGTCTCCACAGCATTTACAACACACATCTGACTCTTAATCCTGCAGCACTGTGATCTTGTCAAGAGGCTGAATCTCAAATGCAGCTTCCTAAATATCAATTAGAACAGATTTAAAACTAAATACATTAAACTACCAGGGTTTATTTTCATTAATAACAAATAATATTTATTTCAACTCCCTTCAGTGTCTTTTCATGGATGAGAACTGGGATAAGAGAACCATTTGGTTTCTCAGAAATGATTGATTTCCAAGGTTTTTGGTCCTGTTCTTATGGTCAAACCAGATTGACACCCACCAGCCCTAGACTGTCGGAACCCCACTCAAGAAGCAATCAGAAATGATTCTTGCCATGTGAAAATCTCAGGTTTAGGAAAAGGGAATAAGTCATCCATATTGGTATTGAGTTGCCTTATTGCCTTACCTCTCAGGGCAATAAGAGAACAACCATGGGAAAGGAAAAGAAATTAATGAAAATCCCTCACCGTAAATTCATAGCATTTCCACTTACAAGGCTGGGTTGTGGCTAGGGGCTTGAGAGTTTGGGAGAAGGAGTGTGGCTCACTGGGCAACAAGAAAAAAAATGAAAACGTGACCTTGTCCTTAGTTATGTCAAATACACACGTATGCATGCACAGACATACGCAGGAAAAACAGCTAGAAAAACCAGTGTTGTGTATCTAGCTGCCTGTTGCTTTCTCTGAAGACAGAGGAGGAAAGCTGTCATCTTCTCTGGTCCCTGAAACAGACATCTCTGAATGTCACAATCATTGAATGGGGGCCAGATCTCAAAGCTGTCTCCAGGCAGCTGCTGCCTGGTAGCTTAGTATGAGAAAGATGACTCGTCTAACCATAGTCTTTGAATGCAGAAACCAATGATTTCAAGGGGCCAAAGAAGCCCTGGAAGTGTTTCTCATTTCTGCCCCTGGCTTTGATTGTTCTTTTTCTTGTGGAAGTGGAGATCAAATATTTCCAACTGGCATGAAATTCTAGTTCAGCGCTGGAGCCTGACAGGTGACCCCCAGGTTCCACTCCTCCAATTGATCGCCCTGATTGTGCAAAGAAAAACCTCTGTATTCTCTGGCCTGCCCTTCTCTGGAGACCTAGGGAGAATTCCAGAAAACCACAGATGAGTCTCAATCTGGCCAACCACCTCTCCTATCTGTTTCAATATGGAACAGGCTGCAAAAATTAAAGAAACTTTCCCTTATCCCTAGGCAAAATTCCTAGTTTCAACTTTCCTTAGCACTAGAATTGATCTCTTCTCATGATCTTTCCTGCACCCTCAATCCTGAGGCAGGCACACACTTTCTAGGGTGTAGGTGTGCAGGTAAACAAATATACAAAGAATAAGCAAAGGGTAATTCCTTCATGTATGTGTCCCTGTTCTCCATTCTCCCTCTGCATTACCCACCCCTACAACCTCTGACAACCTATTTGAAAAGTTTCCTTGTGATGAATCCCAGGCATCAGTTATTTAAAGACTCTTCTTCATCAGAAACCAATTCTTTTGCACAACCCCCAAGAGGTTTGCTTAAGACAGACTCCAACTTTATTCCATGTCTTACAAGGCCAATAAGAGCCGCACTGGCTTTGAAAGGTGGTTAATTTGGGATCTCAACTCAGAGATGGATTGAAGTTTATCTAAGAGACTCACCTGATTTGAAGCACATGTTCCCATTTCATGGGAATTTATAGAGTTTGCTGCCTTACTTTTTAACTTAGCTAGATAACCCCAGAACCAAGAATGGTGTGAATATTTTGACTTCAGGATACATACATTCATAGACACATAATCAGTATATATGAAAAGAGATATATACACATGTAAGTTACTTGTTTGTTCTTTAAAAAGCAGATTTGATAGTCCTAAGGCTTTGGGGGCAGGGATATGGAAACACCAAGGGATTGATGTGTCCCATTGTGTGGCTTTGCTGTCCTGGTTCCTCAGGAAACGTCGCCGATTCCCTTGAAGTCCCCTCCTGTGTCTTGCTGCTGTGCACTTGTAGTGCACTCCACACTACACCGCCCCAGCCTCTGCAGTGTCAGCTCATTAGCACACAGATCTCATATTCCCTCTCCGCACTGTCATTGCAAAAATTGCTGTTGTACACCTTTACAGCCAACAAATGTGCTTGTGGATTACGCACTGTTTGCAAGAAGCAGGGAAAAGGCAAATGTAACCTTAAAGGTTATTCACCACGGAATTGTGCTCTAAACGCATTGGCTTAAATAAAAATCTGTTGATGGAGGCACAATGGTGATGGTGAGATTGAGAATAGGACTTAGGAGTGCAGGCTCTAATGGAGTCCCAAGTAAAATTCCTTTTGCTGGCTAAACCTAACCCATCAGATGCAAATTTTTATTCCATTAATTTTTTTCAAGCCATTTGAAATATACCTGCTGAGAATACACTCCTTTTATAACTGAGCGCATTTCACTACCAAATATACTTAGCTGAGACAGGTTTCTTTCTCTTTCCTACAGAGTCACAATCTAATTATCTAATTATTCTAATTGCCAAAATCAATTTAACTATTTATGTCCATTTGGGAAGGAAATGTCTCCCTTGATCCTATTCTTTGCAATTTGGTGGGTTTTGTTTTGTCTTGGTTTGGCTTTGGTGTCTGTCCTTTCCATGTAAGATTTGGAAACCAGGTGAAGACTCCTGGGATCAAGATCAAGTCTCCTTCCCTTAAACAGATTTTGCCATACTACCCAACATTGACTGCTCTGGCTCCACTCCCTCCCTCACTCCCCCTCTTCCCTGCCTTTGTGCCTTTGCTGCTCTCCCTCTCTCCTCTGTCTGCTGGCCAGCCTTCAGTAAGCTTGCCGGCTTAGCTCACTTCTCAGCACGTCTGGCTTAGCCCCCTGAAGCACGAAGACGTTGCCTTAGTGGTGCCAGTCAAAATTTAAGTCACCTTTTACAAGGTTTATTATGGTTTTAAAATTTATTTTCATAGGGTGGGGGAGGGAACAAGCTGATGCTGTTCATTTGGGCCATAAAAATAGATGGCAATCAGCAGGCTGTAAAGGTGAGCTTCCTGCAAAGTGTATTACCTCCCCTAGAAGGCAGCTTCTTATTGATATACTAAATCAGGGGGGAGAGCAGCAAGAAGGGTTTGAAGGAAAGGAATAAGGGGAATTATTTTGTTCTCCATGTACATTTACTGCAAAATGGGCCATGGTTTTTCTTCCTCTCTGCAATTTTAACTTTTTTCCCTAAANAACGTCTTAGATAGAGACTGCAAAATAAATTTGAAGGACCTTTCATAAAACCATCTATCTTCAATGAAGGTCAAGCAAATAATCTGTATACTTTACCTGCTCCATTAAAAAATCAAGTTTTGACTTTATTCCTTTGGCTTTGTTACTTTGGGTCTTATTAGATAAAATATCCACAGGAGGGTGCAATTAAAACCCCAGGTGGGGGTGATAGGTATCCTTTAGCAGCACTATGGGAGTTGTGCAGACACAAAAGGAATTCCCTCCAGCTTGGTAGTTGCTCAGAAACTGTCTGGGCTCCAGATACAGAGCTACAGATAGCCTCAGCCTGTGTGTGGGATGAGCCTTGAGCTAAAGCAGCAGCCCCTAAAAAGGGTCAGTCCTTGCCAAAGGTTAACATGGACAGAAATTGTCTTCCCCATATTTCTACGTCTTCTATTGCCATTATTTTCTTCTCTTGCTCTATCCGTCCAGTTTGTCTAACCTCTTTTGCTGGTCTCTAACTGCCTACTCACTGACCAGCCCCTGATTCTGGCATCCCATCCACACTAAACTTACCTAGGGACTATTTTCTACCCTAGACTTTTCCAGACCTAATTCCCAGACCTTCTCCTTCTCCACCAGAATATTTCTATTCTTGGTCCATCCTCCAAGGATGTAGAGTGCAGTAGGGCCTGCACTCTACTTTGGGGGTGACAGCTTTATATCTAATATAGGTATATATTTCATACATATGCAAGTGTCAGATAAATGGTAAAGGGTTAATATATGTAACAGGGGGAGTGTTTGCTTTAAATCTAGGGACTATGGGAAACATACTGCCTCGATTTCAAGGAAAGATACTTAAATAGGAGTGTTTCTGGGTATTATTCACAGAGTGACCATTCACTCTACCCAAACTAAAGGTCAGCTGGCTTTGGTCATAGAAGACTTTTACAGGCCAAAGTACAAGTCTAACTGCACATAGTAGGTTGGGTGTAAGTACACCCAAGGCATAGGCAGGTTCAACTTCTTCATGTTGAATCTAAAAGCCTTTGGGGGTAATTTGGGAAGCTGCTAAAGTTCGTAAGTATTTATTTTATTAAAGAGGCTGTTGTGGAGTCTGAACCTGCCTATGTGGGCACTGTCAGGAGATGCACTGGCACAGAAGGAAGGTTATAGGAGAGGATAAGGGTGGGAGAGAAGCTGTGTTTCCAGCTGTAAGTTTCCTTTCCCTGGGATGGTATGTGGAATGCCATATTTAAGAGGTAACATCCATCTCACAGTCACTAAATGGTATCTCTGGAGGTATTTGGAAGCATAGTTAAGCAGTATCTCCTCCTCCCTCCATCCTTCCCTTACCTTGTCTCAAACATACACTCTGGCCTCCCTCCCAGTGGAAATAACCAGCATAGTCTCTTCTGTATTTCCAGTTGGTCATTGGTCACAGAAGTGTTTACATCCCATGCTCTATCTGGACCTCCCTGTTCCTCAGTTCCCAACTGTCACTGGCTTCTTAAGCAATTATCCTCAACACAACCATCATTTGATCTTATTTGGAGGGTGCAGGGGAACAAGGATAAGAATAAGGAGAGGAAACAGAGCTGGTAATGATCCCTCAACCCTATGAGGCACAATTCAGTGTAGAACAGCACTTCTTAATTTTTCATGTGCACACCAATGACCTAGGAATCTTGTTAAAACAAAGATTCACATTCACTAGGTCTGTGATGGTGCCCAAGAATTTGCATTTTTAGCAAGCTCCCAGGTGATGCCAATGCTTCTGGTCCTGGAACCACACTTTTAGTAAGAAGAGCCCAGAGGAAGGAGACTGTGATCATTAAAGGAAAAGGCTCTCGCAGACAAGCTCTTATCCATGTTTGTATCTTCTTGCCCTCCAAAGAAGGTTCTGCAAGAGACACATTTGGCTCATTCTTACTCAAGTATGTATCTGTCACATTCCCAACAAGCCCGTGTCCATTTCAGCCAGGTCTGTAGATGGCATTACTAGATATCTGATGATAGCATTTAGAGATGTTTTATTGTAGGGATGTGGAGTGGGGACTGAAAGGCAGGTTCAGAGAGGAAGTAGATCATGAGCCCGGGTGACAGTGTCTTGGCTTCTTGCCACACCCCAAAGTGCCCCTTTTAGAAACAACCTGCTCAAGAGAGCGAAGGTTGGCATGCAGTTCCAACTCCCTTTCCACTTTGCTTCTCTGGGTCAAGGCATGCCAGAAGGAGGCATGTAACATCTGCTCCTCAGCTGTCTGACTTCCCTTAAACAGGGTTAGAAACAAGAAGTACAACACAACCTGAATTCTCTCTGGTTCCCTAAGAGACTGAAAAATTTACTCCATTTTCAAGGCCTGTGCCAGGCACACATTGATGGGAGGGAAGGGAAGTAATGTCACTTTCTAGCAGACCTGAGTTGAGAACTGCTCCAGGGAAGTCATTAAAAACTTACCCAGTGTCATTTGAGTACCGCAAAATAGCAAAATTTCCCGGAAAAAATGCCCCCCAACAGTGTGCCATTAGTCTGAAATTCCACAAATTCGTTTATTTGTATTACTGCACTGAAAGCCTGTGCCAAAATGCAAGCGTGCTATCTGGAAGGGAATAAATTAAATCCTTATCAGTCATTAATATTTCAACCAGAATTCTCTGTTCAGATTACCACCTGTTACCTTGCAGGATCATCCAAGGGGGCTTTCCAAGACAGATAAATGACCCAGAACAAGATACCTGCCCAAGGAAGTGAGGCACCAAATGGATTGTGGGCATTCAGAGGGGCACTGGTAGACTCTTGAGGATAAGGAAGATTCTCTCAAATACACTTCACCTATTTTTCAACATTTGACCTTCTCCATGGATAAATTCTGGTACTTTATTCACTAAGATTTTAGTTATCTTTAACTATTTTAGTTGCCTTTGACTGAAATCATACCCTTCTGATGGTAGTGGGCCTGCTGCCTGTTCTGTGTGTGGTGTTTGCTGCAATAGGTGATTTCAGCTTCAGGATTTTCCACAGTTACTGTGGAAAATTTTTAAAGGTAAAATCAGTTTGTGATGAGGGGTGGTGAGAATTTTTTTTAAGGTTTTAAAATTGTTGTGATCAAAATAATTCCCTCTCAATTATCCATGATTGGATGAACTACCTTGCCAATTACTCATTGCAACCAGGGCCCTCATCTTTGTAACTCCCCAGAAAGGGGTCAAGCCACAGGTGATAAATGAGATGTGAAGGGGTCAGGACCCAGCTCACAGAGGGGTAAGTTCATGGGTGTGTGTACAGGTCTTTGTGTAGGTGAACACCCTTGTACAATTAAGATCAGAAAGGCCATTAATGTCCAAAGTCAGTCAGAACCTGTTACACATTCTCAAATATCCTAGTACGTCACTGCAGTTTCCAAAGCTCCTTGTTCATTAAACAGTGTTTCTTGAATTGGGCCACTTGCTTTAGAATCACCAGAGATGCTTATTAAATATGAATTCCTGGGTCATACCCTAGACGTACTGAATCAGAAAATATCAAGATAAGCATTTTACCAAGGTCTATGGGCAATACTAAATGCACACTTTGTTTAGGAATCATAGGTTTAAAAAGCCCCAGTACTACAGAGATATACAGATTCAGATTGAATATTTATTGAATACCCACTGAGCACCAGGTATTATGCCAGGCACTTTCACATATGTTACTTCTCTATGTAACTGAGGTGCTATTGGCCTATGCAAGCATTAGAATTTGGCTTTCAGGCTGGAAATCTAAGACTTGGAAGAACTAGCAGACTAACCTCAAGTCATAGTCTCTGAGGGAAATAAAACAAAATGCTCTTTGAGATGGTAAGTAGAGACAAAGGAATTATTTTCATTTTGACAATGTTTCTTCCTTTCTTTGCTTATTAGCTAATGATTCGTCCTCAGACATGCTCTGAACTAGATGTCATGGCAAATGCCAACCCACTTATTAAAAATAAATGTATTACAATCAGTTCATATAGCAATCAATATGCCCTCTTCCCCATCCTTGCTATCAACAAATTTAAAACCAGAGCTAAAATAATAACAGCTACCATTTATTAAACCCATACCACATGGAAGGCACTCTGCTAAGCATTTTACATGCTTTATCTCATGGAATCATCACAATATTGCCACAGGCGAGGAACTCTCATCCCCACTTTCTAAAAGAGGAATCATAGGTGGTTCAAAATGTATAAACAACTAGCTCAAGGTCACACAACTAGCTAAGTAGTGGAGCCAGGATTCGACCTGAGATCTTCCTGTCTCTAGAGCCTGAATCAATTTCAACTTGGGTTGAAATTTCAAATGCATATAGGGGCTATGCTGACCACATAAATGTGGTAGGTAATTGGACCAGGTGTGTTATAATAGGGAATGGTGGGGCCTATGGCAATCCAGAGAGTCCATGCTTCTGCCTGAAGACATTCAAATTCAATTTTCTTAAACCACTATGGGACAAACAAAGTGCCTGCAACAGGACCTAGAGGGACTGGGAGTGGAAAGTACACGTTTCTGACCTCTGTACTATACTATACACCTCCTTTTAGCAGCTAGGTTACTGGTTGAGGAAAGTTCTATTAACTGGTAGTTATAACTACTGAGAACAGCAGAGAGAAAAGCTCTTCTCAGTAAAAACTCTATTTTGACTTTCTTCTTATAGTGTGCCATCAAAGTATCTCAATATGGTAGAATTTTTTCTCCTTTGTGGAAATACTTGTGGTCCCATGTACATATACTGTATATCTAGTAGCTTTTCATGACTGAGTGCCAGCTCGACTCTAACTAACCTTCCCCCAGGCAACGCGGAGGCCCTCAGCAAGGTCAGAATGCTGGCACAAGGTCATTAATAAGCGCTCAGCAGATCAGAAGAGGTACATCACCATTGGCGGGGGGAGGGCTGTGCTTTGGGACAACTTCTTAGGTTCTAGAACATGCAAACCCCAGGCCCACAACTGGGAGGCCACTGGGTCAAGTAAGGCTATGTCAACAGTCACTCAAGGTAGGAACTTCCCATATACTCTGAGAAAGAGGCTCATCAACTTTAGACCAGGGTCTGAAATAGAGATGTACTGGTTGTCTGGAGTTGTAAACTAACCTAACCCAATCTGGTCACTCACAATCATTAGGTACTTTTTGTTGGATGTTAATAGCCTGCCATAGTTAAAGTGAGGCTATAGATCTTCTCCCCATTAACCTCACTACCAGCTATAACAGCAAGACTCAGACAATATTCTACTTCTCATTAAAATAATAGCAAATAGACATAAAATAATTGGATATCCTGTTCTGTAGACTCAGTCAAGTTCAGCTACCTTTGCTTCTAGGTGCTCCAACAGCACCTTGCATGAAGGTTTACTTGAGGTACACAACACAACATTCTAGTAGCAGGATTCTGCTAACCAAAAGTCCCCATCAGTGGCTGTCCACAAGACAATTTACAAATCGAACCTACAGTACCATTTTCTCTAAGGGATAATATTATAGAGTTTATTAGATGCTTATATTTTATTTATGCTAATTTGGGAACTCCTCTACCATATTTCTAGCCAGTCTACATATGTTGAACACTATTAATTTCACCAACGAGAAGTTTAATGTTAATTAACAAAGCCTCCGGTGCTCATTGGAGATAAACTCCTGAGGTGATTATTAGAATCATTTCTTGATTAGAATTCTTTAAATGCTGAATAACTATTCCTTGTCTATGTATTTCCAAATGAGGGTAACTGACCACCCCTACGGTATAGATTAAGACTAAGTGACCCATATATACACTACACAATTTATGTTGAAGTCTTATGAAATAACCTATAGGTAACAGAACATTTGAGATATCATGTTTCCTATGGCCTTGGAAAACAATAAAAGTTGTAAGAGCAATAGGAGGGTGGTGGAATGAACAATGAGACAGAAAGTAGGAGATCTGGGTTCCAGTCTCAGCTCTGATATCCACTGCCTGGATGACCTTGGGTAAATCACACCTATCTCTGGCTCTAGTTTTTATCATTTGCAAACTAGGGAGGTTCTTCTGGATGATGTTTGTGACTTCAATCTTTGACATTCTATTGGCCGGGCGTCGTAGCTCATGCCTCTAATCCCAGCACTCTGGGAGACCAAGGTCAGAGGATCACCTGAGGTCAGGAATTCAAGATCAGTATGGCCAACATTGTAAAACCCCATCTCTACTAAAAATACAAAACTTAGCCAGGCGTGGTGGTGTGTGCCTGTAGTCCCAGCTACTCAGGAGTCTGAGGCAAGAGAATCACTTGAACCCAGGAGACGGAGGTTGCAGTGAGCTGAGATCGTGCCACTGCACTCCAGCCTGGGACACAGCGAGACTCCATCTCAAAACAAAAAACAAACAAACAAAACAAAACAAAAACCAAACAACAACAAC
>NW_016823208.1:87485-90624 GCF_001698545.2 Rhinopithecus bieti | reverse complement strand
TCCTGACCTTGTGATCCGCCCGTCTTAGCCTCCCAAAGTGCTGGGATTACAGGCCCTACCTGATTTTTTTAATGTGGAAAACGTTTTTATGATTATAGAAGTTAAAATGTAAAATTAATTTCTGCTAATTGTCAACAAACAAAAAACTTCAAAAATATAGAGAAGAAAAATTACCCAGGTAAATTTAAAATCACCCAAAATTAAGTTTTAACATGTGTTCAGATTTGTATCCTGCCTTTTTACTTTATATTATATTGCAAGCATTTGTCTAGACTCTTTGAGTGTTCTTTAAAATTTTGATTTTTAATATTTGTGTTACTGTATCAGTTATTTTATGACACATATGTACAGACAAAACCATTACCCTACCTACATATATTTATATATCTTATATATATATATACATATAAGTCCATTATATATGTAAGCCCATACACACACACACACACAACCATTATACAACTTTATGCATTGAGGTGGATTCCCAATTCATTAGGGCTTACAATTATACTTCAACTTCCTCTAATACCTACATTCTATCACAGATCTGAACACACAGTAAATATGTGATAAATAGTTGCTGACTTTTAGCTGTTCTGGTCTTTTTTGGGATGATCATTATTCCTCTACCAGGTAGAGCAACCAAAGAGAGAACTTGACTTTCCATCCTCTTTGAAGCACATGTTATATAACTCAACAGGCAGTACACCAATGGTGGTTATGATCAGAAGCCAGACTTTCTGAGTTCAAATCCTGGATCTATCTCTTTCTTGTTGTATAGCCTTGGGTGAGGAGCTCAACCCCTCTAAATTTCGGTTTTTCTTTCTGACAAGTGGAGGAAATGTTAGTATCCACTGTGGTAAAAATTAAAAAATAAAATATGTGGAAAGTGAACACTCAACAAATAGTAGTTGCCATTATGTTACATTTGCCAAAGGGGAATAAAGCACCAGATTTGGAGTCAAAAAACTTGAGTTCTTGTTCCATCTCTGCTATTACCTAGCCCTATGGCCTTGCATGAGTTATTTTAGTAGTCTGTGTCTCAGTTTCTTCATCTACAAAATGGAGATAGCAATTATTGAGCTGTATAGCTTATAGGGATGTTATGAAGATCAAATGAGAGAATAAATGTGAAAGCCCTTTGAAAACTATGAAGTAAAGTATAATTGTTAAGTATATAAAGGTAGATGTAACATGATTGTTGTATGGTAGGACTGGAGATGCAGAGGGTGCCGGAGACTAGGCTGAATACAGTGAGCCTGGGAAGATATTTTTAAAATAAAATTCCTTGTATTGGAAATATAGACTGTTACAGACAGAAGGGACCTTAGCGATCATCTAGTCCGTCATCTTAATGTTATATTTAAGAAAAAAGATTCAAAGAGGAGACAGCTCAAAGTCACAAAGCCAGTCACAGAAATGAAACTAGAATTCATGTCTCTTGATTTCCCAAACACATTCCTAAAGCAGTCACTGCAGATCCTTATTTGTTGACCTTCATCAAAAAAAAAAAGTAGTAACAAAAAAAAAAATACAGTTGTGGCATCCATGTTGGTAGTAACTGATTATTTGGGGTTTTATCACAAGGATAAGCCACATATAGCATAGCTTTGTTGTATTTTTACTAACTTCATTCCAGGTGAGGGAAAGTAAAGGTGCAAGAAGGTGATGGGTAGGGGGAGGATTCAGTCAGGGCGAATGACCTCAGACTTGGCCAGATTCCCAAGAGATTGCTGTCATCCCCAGCAACGACCACTGCAGCACATGGTCTTTCTTTGATTATTAATATTTATCTTTGCAGTCAGTCCTCAGTTATGTGTTTTTGGAAAAGTTGGTATAGTAGATGAAATTATCAGTTGCTTAAAAATACAATTGCCAATTGTTTGATTCAAGTAAATTGATTACAGTCAGAGGACTATTCATTTTATGCTGGCATGCATATAGCCCACGTCAGGCAAGGGCTGCATCACCGATGGCAGCTCAGATATCACTGCATTCCCTGAATTATATCCCGTCAGGTACTCAGTAAATATATGTGTAGGATACTTTCATCTTTACATTTTTTTAGCTGAGATGAGAGAGCACATAAACATTTCCATCTGACAACCTTTTCAACTTCAACAGCACAGAAGGTTATTTTTAAAAGAAACAAGAAAGGAGTTTTCAATAGCAAGCTCCAATGGTGACTAAAATGCCATCCAACAAGGCAGACCATTAAGAAATGTAGTGTGAAATGTGTTAATACAATAAACTCAAATGTGGTCTCACTAGTCTTAGCTCCCCAGAATTTTGGCTGCCTTCCCCAGCTGCCACTGTGGCCTGGACAGTGTACATGAAGATTCACCCTCTTCCCTCAATCTTGAAGTGCCCCCTTTCCGCCTTTCAGCTGAAGGAGACCTATGGCCAGAAGCAGCTTGCCCTCACCTTGTCATCCCCACAGCTCCTGCGGAAAGGGACTATCTGCCTTGGCCAGGAAGCATCAGGGAAAACAATTGGACAGCTCTGCCATGCTGCAAAGATCATGGGCTGCTGCACCTAAAATGTTCACCAGGAGGGGCCCGCCAAAATTGGGCCTCTTGTGTCTGGAGTAAGTGCCCATAGTTTGAAATGAGCAAAGTGGAAGGAAAGGGGAAAGAATCTTGTTCACCAAGTCCTGTTATGCCACAAAAAATATCTCCCCACTCTGGAAGCTTGAAAGGAACAAATTCCGGGCAAGTCAAAGTCAAGCCTACTTTACACAGTGGGAAGTAAACATATGGAATCCCTTAGCCCAGAGTTGGTGCCAGCTGAAAATATAAATACTGTCAGATAAGGTTCAATACATATATGACTGTTAAGGCAATGATAGGTTATTAAAGGAAACGAGGCTGTTTGGGGACATATTAAATCTCTGAGCTCAAAATTAGTGAGGACAAGCAGATCCTCTGACAGCCTCAGTGAATGAGTCCTGAAGATATACATGATCTCAGAACTGTGACTGTGTTCTCCAATTAAGCTAGGAAAAAATAAAGATGTGGTATTTAGGGCTGCTTGGCTCAAACTGAGATGCTAAAATCTCTGGTTTGCTCAGAGTTAAATTCTTTAATACATATAAGGGAAGTAATGTGTTATGGGGGAAAAAAAAAAAAAAAAAAAAAAA
>NW_016823208.1:64970-85983 GCF_001698545.2 Rhinopithecus bieti | reverse complement strand
AAAAAAAAAAAAAAAAAAAAAAAAAAGATGAGAGCAAGATCACAAGTCAGCACTACCTCCTCCCTTCTTGAGTTCTCAACTGACTAAGCATCATGGAGAGAGAACAAAGAAAGAAGTTCAGCCTAGGTGTGTGAAGCTGTAAAGTTGCAGGTTGAGGCCAAACCTATTTTAGAGACAAAAGGAACTGCCCTCTGAAGATAAAATAAAATGATGAAGCTGAGATGGGACAGGATCAAAGCTGACTAAATATCAAGAGAGGTTAATAAAGGAACATTAATTTATTCCTCAAATCCTGTGTTCAGTTGTGTGGGTGTATGTTTGGGAGTTGAGGGGAAAATGGAAATAGATGTCATAAAGAATTAACTTTTCTTAACGCACTTCCAATTGATTATTATTATGAATGTCAACTTTGACCCGGAAATCCCATAGCTCATCTTACACAGGTTGCCTAAAGATAATTTCTCTTCTTAGGCTTTTCTGAGTAAGAAGCCCTCAACCTTTGGTGGAAAGACCTCAGTAATTAATTGGAAATATGCATGAACATAAATATGGCTTAAGAGTTTAGTGGATCAAGTAAGAAAGTCAAGAGATGGAGATGATCCCTAAAGGTGTGTACCAGGTCCAGTGTGAGGGAGGGTGAGAGAGATGGTGACTTGCAGTGATTGGTGGCAGTTTACTGGGAGCATCCACTAGAAAATCTAATACATAATAAGGTAGGTCAGGCTGATAGTATTACTATGCCCATTTTACAGTTTAAAGAAACAGGCTCAAAGGAGTTAAAGTGTTTTTCTCAGTAAGTGGCTGGGGTGATTCTCAAACCTTAGTCTAATCTTGTGCTCCTTCCATGCAACATGCTGTCTCCATTTAACTGGCATTATAATGGAATGAGTCGTTCTAAGCTAATTTTCCAGATATTTGAAACACACATCTTTCAGCAGTACAAGTGCTATTTTTATTTTAACCATTTTTGAAGAAAAAACTTTCTACAATGCATCAAACACCTCCACACCTTATTATGCAGAAGATACCGATTACTGTGCTTTTAATTTTCTGTCTATTTCCATAGCCTTCTATCTCTTTTCCCACTGTAGCTGACAATGTTCAGTACTTCCTAGGCTACTGAAGATAGATAGCATATTAGAAATGAAGCACTCCTAAAAGCAGATATACTAAAATGTGACAGCCGACAATAAAGGAACACCATGCAGAATCACCAACTATAAAAGCACAACAGTCTGGGATTAATTCAGGTAGGGGCAAATAGACCCAAGAGGCCAAGTAACCTCATGGACAACAAACCCGGTACCGGAGCTGGAGTTGCCAGTAAAGACCCTGAATCATCCATAGAAAATTGAATTCTGTTCATTCTACTGCACTGGTATATTGTGGGGAAGGGGTGATATATGAGGTCCATCCCAGCTGGGAGGAGTATTTTTCCACTGATATTTAGAAATGCCTGTGCATACGATAATAAAAAAACAAGTAGACAGTTTATTACTGTCTTTAAATTCTCTACACACTACCCTCTTACTGTTTGCACCCCAGACAGACCACTCCTACTGCTCCCGCGTTGGTATACCAGTGCTTTACTATGTTTAAAAGGATGGTAGTGGGGGAGGGATTCCACTTTAGAAAGATTTCTATCTCAAATGGCTCAAGAGTTAGTATGTCTAAAGGGGTAAATGTTTACTGATCTGGAAAACATAACTCATGTAAGAAGTGTGGCAAATTATTGTGTGTTTAGCCTGTCACTTCTCTTTCCTTGTTCCACCTGTAATTTCAAAGGAAAAAAAATAACGCTACAAGCAAATCCTCCATAGAATGCCATCCTATTGGCCTGCTGCAAGTACTTGGATCTTTTCTAATTCCAATCAGAATGGGCTGTGCTTTGCCTTCTCCATCTCTGTCTCCTCTGACCCGGCAAAGTTTCCCATCTTTTATCCTGTCACTTAGCTAATGGTGTGTGTCCCTCTTGCATATATTCCATAGTCACCGGCTTCTTTTGCTAGTAGAGTCGTCAGCGAGATGCTCGGCAGATGGCTCACTGGCTGCCATTCTTGTCCCCTCACTGCAGCAATCTGTTGTTCTAAATCAAAATATTAATGAAAATAAAAGAACACAGTGCCAATGTCTGTCTGATTTAAATTAATATAGAGTCATACCTTTGGAGGCAGGTTTTACTGGCATGAGGTTCTCCATACAGGCTACCCATATTGTGTGTGGCTTTTTTTCCCTCTCTAATTAAAATTAAGCACTTTCATTTATCTGAGTCTCTGTTGGTACCCCAACCTGTTCTTTTAATAATAGCAAAGGCCTAACAAACAGTAGATTTCAGTGTTCCAAGGAATGGCATCTCACCTAGTGTAATGTAATTTTGAGAGATATTATATGTGATGTCTAATTATAAACATGCTTTGATTAGATTCTGTTTTCAATACTGAAATGACACATTTACTAAATGCTTCAAGTGCAGCTCTAAGTTAGGCATGTAGTTATTGAACTCTCTTTCAATCCATTTGTTTTAAAACTGCTGGCAAAATCACTACTAATTTGCTACTTTATTTACAAGGGCCCTTCACTTTCTATGTACTCAGCACAGTATTCATTTCTGTTGCAGCAACAGGACTGCTCCCCTCTTTGGGGAAAATGTATGTGTCTGCAAGATTGACTATGCAAGACAAAATTTTAACTTCAATTTAGAGACGAAGGGACCACGGTGATGTTAACAGACATGGTGGAGGAAAATCACCTCAGCATTATAATTTGCAAAAAAAAAATCTCTGAACCAAAAGAACGGCACTTTCAACTGATTCCAGAAGATCACACCTTTCATTTGTTCTTCCTATGACTCCTTTGTAGATACTGCTAGGAATAGTATTGAGAATAATAAGAGTTAACATAGTGCTTCTTACATACCAGGCATCCTTCTAAGTGATTTATATTTATTTATTATTTCAATCATCAAAATTCTGTGACTTAGG
The DNA here is from genome assembly GCF_001698545.2 of Rhinopithecus bieti. Taxonomy (NCBI): domain Eukaryota; kingdom Metazoa; phylum Chordata; class Mammalia; order Primates; family Cercopithecidae; genus Rhinopithecus; species Rhinopithecus bieti. The sequence continues at coordinate 83,002 of NW_016823208.1, read as the reverse complement.
TCTATTTCACAGATGAGGATTCTGGGGCATAGAGAAGTTAAGTCATTTGTCCAGTCACATAACTGGTAAGTGACAGAGCAAGGGATGAACACAACCTGGCTCCAGAGCCTTCTCTTTTAACCACTATACCATTCTATAACGTGCTGAAAGGGCCACGAAATCCAGCCTACTTGAATGTAAGCTATTGTTTTCTTTCAGATTCAGCAAAGGAGATTCTCTTTGCTGAAACTGCTGTGTAAAATCAGACTTCTACTTCAGTGGGGCTTGCTCCTTGTTAAATATATGTGCTATTTGCATGTGTCACTGCCATTAAGATTAAGGTGAGTCAGGTAAATTAAGCTGAGGCAGCAGGCAGGCAAGCAGGACAAAAGCCTGGGTTTTCAGGTGGGAAGTGGGGTGTTAGTCATTAGGTCAGTCATCTCAGGGCCACCTAACAGTTCTGACAAGAGAAGGCCAAAAGAGGTAAGGCCTACAAAGCCCAAATTTGAACTAGTCAAGTAGGTAGGGACTCCCTCCTGGGACACAACAGGTCAGGTCACCTGGCTTCAAACTCAGTACTTCTTCCTACCTACAGGCAGGGCCAACACACAAACCAAACACTATTGAAGATCAGCCTTCCTCCTGCTGCTCAGAAGCCAGCTCAACTGGAAAAGCAGACAATAGAAGACGGTTATCTCTAACTAAATATATGCATCCCAGAATAAATTTACTGGGGTATCAAGTTATTCAAAAGAAAAAACCCCAGTAGAACGGTGCTGAGTAGAGAGGCAGTCATTTCCCTTGCTAAAGCTCACTTTGGTGGTTGCATTTTCTGGCCTTACCAGGGACTAGATGAAAATACGAGTTTTGAAAAGAATATTACAAGACAGCAGGATAGGTTAAACAGAACCCTGGGCTGGGAGCCAGTTGTCCTGGGTTCCAGCCCCAACTCTGTTTCTAACAAACCATGCCTTCTCTGGGTTTCAGTTAGGTCCTTTGTAAAATGAAAAGATCCTGTGAGAGCCTTTCTAACATTAAATAACTTCTGATTTTAGCCACCTCCCCAACCACTACTTTTAATGAAAGATGATCCTTCCTACAGAAACAAGGAAACTCAGAGGATGATTTGACCAAATGAAGCAAAGATTTGAGCTATTTTGGGGTGTTTTCAAGGAGGCAACTCAAACCATTGAAGTCAGAATGTAGATTTCTTTTGGCCTGATCTCTCCCAGTTGATATCACTAGATAATTGCTCACCCCTCTGAGTCATCGAATCATAGGCTGATTGAATCTCTGGGATATAAAGGACCTTTCCCACCTACCCTCAGAGATGGACTCCCTTTCTCCAAACACAGCTAGTCTAAGTAGTGGGACATGTCTGCTTTATAAAGCCTGTGTATGCACAGGTGCTGCTTACATGATAACATGTCTGCTTTATAAAGCCTGTGTGTACACAGGTGCTGCTTACCTGACTGGATGTCACAGGTCATTGGACCCTTTGACTCCTATTTCCAAATAGCTCTCTCTCCTACTCACTGATACCAGAGCATCTTTAACAGAGGGACTTTCATTCTCCACTGAAAATATATGATATAAATTCCCTTTGAAGAGGTGGCACTGTCTAAATTCATAATGCAATGCATGCAACTCTATAGCAGATTCCATCATGAGAGCAGATTTCAATAGGAAAGGAGCCCAAAGACATGGAATTCTTGGAGAGTGAAACAGGTTTCAGTGAGAGGTAAAAATTATATAGAATGGGAAGACAGCAAGGGTGGAGGCCCTAAAGTGATAGTCTAATAGAATGTGTAACAACCTGGAATCAGACTTGGGTTTATAGCTCAACTCTGCCACGTAACTAACCATATTAGCTTGTACAAGTCTCAACCTCCCTGAATCTAAGTTTCCCAAACTGTAACACAGGGATAATAATATCTACTACATAAGGCTGTTGATAATTAAATGAGATGATCATTCAAAGGCATAATGACAGTATGCTTGATTTAAGTACATTTTCATCCCCAAATCTGCAATGTTGTCATAGTTTGATGACCTTTGATGCGTCTGTTCTTGGTTATGCCTGTGCAACACTCGTGAATATGAATAATATTGATGGCTATGTCTGCAGCCACCAGTACAAATTTTAACTCTCTTACTCATCTATGCAACTAACTACACAACTGATTCTAGTACCAGCCAAGATATCAATTGTCAAGCAACTGAAATGCCCACCTAGACTTTGATCGAGATTTGCAAGCACAAAGAGATCAGCTCCATGCTCATAATTTCAGAGGAGCTCATATTTTCAAGCCTGTACCAATTTAGCTCAATTGATAGAACTTCAAGGTAGTTTCCCTAATTAATTAGCTCCAACCAGGAGTAAATATGTATGGTGGCTTTTTGAAAAATATTCCCAAGGTATATTTCAACCTTATTATGGGAGAAAAAGGTTAACAAATGGGATGGTAAGGTTTCAGCATGAATTTCAGGTTGTGGGGGGGGAGGTACTGAGTCCATATGCTTGTCAAAAATAATGACAGATAGATTAGGGGTTGCCTCTGAACATACTGTTAGATAGCCCTGAAGCCCCCGACTTCTACACTATTGTTAGCTTAAACACTGTCAAGTTTGGAGTTGGGTTTTACCGTGTTTTTGTTTGTTTTCTCTAGGAGATGTTGTTGGTTTGGAGAGGCTCATCAACTCCATGATTTATTATTTTCTATCAGAGAAACATGAAAGTTTGGGGTCCAGTATTGTCTTCCTTTTCAAAAACATGCTCAAAGCTCCATATTAAAAAAAAAAAAAAATAGTTTCAACCTGCTCCTTTTTTTTTTTTTTTTTTTTTTTTTTTTTTTTTTTTTTTTTTGCCATCCTCCTTTTGCTTCCTAAATCCCCTAATCTGAGATTTGTGAGTTGCTTTTATTTCCTATCCCACATTCTGTTCCTAACTCCTACACTCTGTTTCTATTCTCACTAATCTACCAACACTTCTCTTTTGAGTTCACCAGTGATCTTCTTGCCAAATCCAAGAGCTGTTTTTCAATTGTTTATCTTCCTCAGTCTCTTTGGTGTATTTGACACACTAGTTTTATTCACTGAAAGTATCTCTTGACTTAGCTTCTGCTGACACTTCACTTTTTTGATTCATCTCTGATTTTTCATCTAATTCCCTTTTTGCCTGTAACATTAGGCAAAATGTTCTCCTTCTCCTTTCCGGGCATGAGTTTCTTCCTCAGTAAAATAAAGGGTTTAGACAGGGTAATATCTAATGTCCCTTTCATATAAAACATTCTATGGCTCTGAGGGACAGTGAGTTACTTGACTTTAACATGTTGTCATGTTTTTGGGGGTTTTTTTTTGTTTGTTTGTTTGTTTTGTTTTTTTTTTTTTGTTTTTTGAGACAGAGTCTGGCTCTATTGCCCAGGCTGGAGTGCAGTGGAGCTCCGCCTCCCGGGTTCACGCCATACTCCTGCCTCAGCCTCCTGAGTAGCTGGGACTACAGGCGCCTGCCACCACGCTCGGCTAATTTTTTGTATTTTTAGTAGAAATGGGGTTTCACCATGTTTGCCAGGATGGTCTCGATCTCCTGACCTCGTGATCTGCCCACCTTGGCCTCCCAAAGCGCTGGGATTACAGGCGTGAGCCACCGCACCCGGCCCATGTTTTTAATGTTGAAGGTTTTGTAGCTACTCCTGTCGACTTTAGTGTTCCAGTAATTGATATAAGTGTCTGAACTTCATAAGGTTGGGCCTTTGCTGATGTATACATGTTTAATACATGCTTGCTTTTCTTCTTTATCTAAGACTATGGATATTTGAAATACCTAGATACTACACTGTTCCTTTCTTGAAAATAGATGTAAGGTACATTCTAGAACAATATCCTGTTACTTATTATCAATGTTAGTCTTTCAAAAATGTGTTTAGATCAGAAATCCTTCATCTTGTTCCATTTAATTTGGATATTTAGAAAATGAAACAACAATCTTTTCAGTCAAGTGAAGGCATTATGACCAATCGTGAGAGCCAGAATTCACCAATGTCATCAACAAAGGGTCACAAATAATATCTTTGACAGCTTAATCCTGAATTCATATGTTACACAGAAATAGGTGGTACTGCTTTAGTGAACACTTGTTTCTCTGGGTAACATAACATCACTTGAAGATACTCAAAAAATGTAAAACAACACAATTTCTATTGATACTTCTTTTCCTTCACCCATACTTTAGGTGCTATACATGATACTGCCAAGAGTTGCCTGAGACCCCAGGGCAAGAGATTGGCTATAAATACCTTGCAAGCCATCCCCACAAATTCACCAAATAAGAAGTTTCCCTTCTCCTAATTAAAAGGCAGTAATGCAATTACTGATCCCAAGGGTATATAATAAATATATGTCAGTAATGAGAAGGTCAGAAAAAGTAAATTGTTAGTGTACAAAGTAGAAAAAGCCTGTCCCTGCTAAGGAAGGTAGTCAAGAGTGGGGATTAGGGTCCTTAAGCTGCTCCCAATGCAAGACATATAAAAAAGTAGCTGAGGTTTTGTTTTCTTATTTATCACGGCAGAATATATGAATTTGAAAGACCTTGCACACAAAGGAGCTCTCTTGATCCATGGAACATAAACATGTCAGTGTCTTAACAAGACATGATATACTATCATCCTTCCTCTAACAACAGAAATTCAGTGACTTATCCAAAGTTGTAAGAGTCAGTGGCTGAGTCAACAGTCCCCAAAAGTCTCTGTCGAAAATTCAAAAACTGTTAATTTATACAAAATATTACAATGACTGCCACTCTCTTTCTTCATCTCCTCCCTCTTCCTCTCCATTTCTCTCTCTCTCATACACACACACATACTCCACACTACCTAAGTGCTTCTTAAAGTCAACATGATGGGCTAATTTTTATTGTATCATATAGTGTTGTTATCAAGCATGGACTAGAGCATTCAAATTAATAGACTTGGTATTCAAGTTACTAGAGAACCACTAAATATGTCATATAAGGTTTACCAAGTTTTAAGAGTCAGAGTAAAATAAAATTTACTCATGACTAAAAATATATTGTGCATAAAGTTATCTTTCATTGATGACTCAGCACTGCCCTGGAAAGACTTCACACAGTCAAGTAAAAGGCACCATCTTTGGAATGACAGGACCATGAAAGCTTGTTCTAGATAAAGCAACTAATCCTAAGGTCTCTGGGAAAAGAAATGACCTAGATTATTTTTCAAGTGAGTAAACATTGTCAGAATTGTTATATAAAATGCTAAAACAAAATCCTACCTTGAGATTACAAACTCAAATATTCTTGACACCTTCCCTTCTATTTTCAAATCAGAAATCCCAACTTTCTGCCCTTAAAAGTAATATTGTGGTATCTCATTTTGAAGATCAGAATGTTTACTTCCCTAGAAGTACCTTCATTTTTTGGGCTTTTAAGATATTACCCTGAGAGGTCAAATTTACTATATGGCATTGTCACAACTTCAGGCTTAAATAGGTTCAACAAAATGCCAATTTATCTATCGAGAGGTCTAGGTGATATTGTGTGAGTGACAAAGAGTTCGCTGTTGTGTGCCAAGAGTTATATTTAGGTTTCTGGCACAAATTAATAATTACTTATAACATTTTATAAAAACAAGAAATCATCCTGACAGCCTTTCATCCAAAGCAACATCATTCATTCTATTAGTTTTGGAGTTTTTGCAGTGACAAGGAGAAAATGATGGGTAATAATAATATCAGAAATCATAGCAAATGCTAGGCATTTGCTAAATGCTTTTACATATATTATGTCACTTATATCTTCAGCAAACCTATGGCATAGGTACTATTGTTAGCTCCATTTTACAAACAAGGTCGCCAAGACCTAGAGAAGTGAGGGTGCCCACAGCAGAAGGCCCTAACCCCTGGTACCAGTTCATGGCCTGTTAGGAACCAAGCCACACAGCAGGTGAGCCATGAGCTTGCATTACTGCCTGAGCTCTGCCTCCTGTCAGAGGTGCCATTAGATTCTCATAGGAATGCAAACCCTATTGTGAACTGAACATGTGAGGGATCTAGGTTGTGTGTTCCTTATGAGAATCTAACTAACACCTGATGATCTGAGGTGGAACAGTTCCATCCTGAACTTCTCCCCAACCCTCGATGGGCAGTCCATGGAAAAATTATCTCCCATGAAACTGGTCTCTGGTACCAAAAAGGTTGAGAACTGCTGGTCTACAGGATCTTTTGCCCAGACAAAATGACCTGGGTATAGAATTGCATTGGTTGTTTCATATGACAGAACATTAATATTTAGTGATCATCTACCATGTGCCAGGAACTGGGCCAAGTGCTTTACATAAGTTGTCTCATTTAATTCTAACCATCAGCCTTATGAGGTTGTTACTTTTAAACATATTGTACAGATGAAGGGAAGAAGGATACAAAGAAGTTAAGAAATTTTCCCAAGGTCATGCTACTAGTGAGGGCAGAGCTGGGGTGTTAATCTAGATAGGTTTGATTCTACAGTTCACGCTCTTTCCACTATGAAGTAAAAATCAAACCAGCAAAAGGCAGGAAATAAATTTAGTTTAAGAATGATTTCCATATTATTTCCTTGGAGTTAAAAACTTTAATCATGAAAGCTAATCCCAGTGTCAGTGCCAAGAGTAACTTCCTGTACACAGAGCTTTCATCCTATGGAACACAGGGTTACAGCATTCTGATCACTTTTAGCTTTTAGAGCAGAGAATGGGAACAGGTTGAAGCCATTCTCCAGAATTCTTTTCAGGCCAAATAAAGGAAAAAATAGACACAAAATGCAAAATCGTCCAAACTTATCCATATGCAGCAGGGCAGCTTTCTCTAAGACAATGAGTTAACTCTTCCATCCCATTAGATCTCCCTCTGAGTACAACAAGCCAGTCCCTCTAGCCTCAGTGGCCTGAAAGCTTTAATAGCATACCCAAACAGAAACACCCCATCAGCACTTCTTATTGGAATCCCTTGGAATAATTGTTAAAATTTGCAGATCCCCAAGCCCAAGCTTTGAAAGCAGGACTTAGGAATCTGCACTTTAATAAGTATCCCACTCATAGGTGGGAACTGAACAATGAGATCACTTGGACTCGGGAAGGGGAACATCACACACTGGGGCCTATCATGGGGAGGGGGGAGGGGGGAGGGGTTGCATTGGGGAGTTATACATGATATAAATGATGAATTGATGGGTGCTGACGAGTTGATGGGTGCAGCACACCAACATGGCACAAATATACATATGTAACAAACCTGCACGTTATGCACATGTACCTTAGAACTTAAAGTATAATAAAAAAGTGAAAAAAAAAAATAAGTATCCCAGATCACTTATATGCACAGCAAAATGTGAGAATCACTACACAAAGCAATGAAATTCTCAAGCCTAGTGTTCTGAATTTAGGATGCTCAGACATAGATAAGCTGAATTTATTTTCAAGGAAGGAAAGTCTCCTTTACTTTAATTAATATTAACAATCTACTTAACGTAAGCTTTTAAAGTTTTTAGAAGCAGTTACTGGCAAACAGAGTTAAGGTGTGTTCACATCCTTTGCATCTATTCATTATAGCAGGATATAGGATCTGCAACACGACCATATGCAGATCTCAGCAGCCCTCTCTTAGCCTTTAAAGGTCCCTATATAAAGTTCAATGTTCATCTAAGAACATTCTGTAATCCAGACTTTACCCTAATTAAGACTGATCTTACATCAATTTATCCCTAAATAATGAAATTGAACTATATTTCCCTTCTCATAGTTGAAATCAAGTCTAAAGTAGGGAATAGTAGTCTCCATAATAACTAGCAATTAGTTGAGTGTTTACTGTATACCAGACCCTATTACAACACAAAATACACCCTGGATTAAAATGGCCCACAAGATGATTTTGCCTACTGTAACCTCCTCTTGAATTCATAATGCACATGAATCTATTAAGAACTCCAAGAGGACCTTGAAGGAAAGAAATCAACTTATTTTTCTTAACTCAGTTACAAAAACCCATCTGATAACATACCCCTTTTATGAAGAAAACCTGACATACCCTTTGGGAATGTGCTGCTACGCAACAGTGTTTCTCTAAGTGTTGTCAGTGGCATCAAAATGCAAAGTCAGGAGCCTACCTCAGACCTAAAGAAACCAACAATGTTGGGGGCTTCAGGACTCTTCATTCTTAGGTACACTGCTCTAGGGTATACCAGGAGAATCAGCAGTTGTCCTAAAGGTGACAGTTGAGGGAAATTGTTATAGCTACACTGGCAAGGCTGACTGAAAATTAAACAAAAATTCCAAAATGGAAACTACCAAGTGACTATATTTCAACAATTGATACTTCACCAGTCTAAAAACTTGGGCTGTTTATAGGGGGAGATTCTTGCCCATCCATAACTGGGATCCAAGAACAATGCACAGAACAAGTCCCACTAAACTGTCCAGCAAATTCTGCTGCTGCCTCAAGGTATAATAGGAAAACATAGGTGAGCAGATCTGCTCTCCCACTTGCTAAGCTGTAGGACTTTAGCAAAACCACTTTACCTCTCTGACTTAGTTTTCTCATCCATAAAATGAGAACAATTATCCCTACCTCAGGGAGCCACTGTGAGAACTAAATGAGGCAGTACACACAAATCTTCTATTATAAATATGAAGTTCACAAACTGTTCATTCCTTTTCCCCTTCTCTCCTTCCCCTCCTCCCCTAGTACAGTACAGCACTATGATGTCAGCATCATTAGTACGGGGAAGACAGGAAATGTTGCTGTCGGTTTTAGTGTAGTTACTCTCTTCTGAGAGTAGTTTCCTTTAATGAACCCCCATGTCGCAATACTGAAGTAGCCATTCAATTCTGCTAAGTAGGAGTCAACACCCACTGGGGTACACAGAGATGAAAAAGCAAGTCCTGCCCTCAAGTTGCTCATATCATAGTAGTGAAAATACCTAGTGCGTCACAAAATGGGAACTCTTTTTCTGGGGGCCAGAGAGATGGACGCAGCTGGTCACAAAGGCAAGCCAAACTGATGCAAAATGCATTATGGCTAAGTTAAATCAGAGAATCCAAGGACACCCAATGTCATCTTTATCTGTCCAGAAAAGCCAACTGCTGACCTAACCCAGGGCTGCAGTTCCAGGGCTCAGTTCCAGCAGCCAGCACAAACCCAGTCACAGGCTGCTTTGTTTTTTGTGCCTGGTGCTGTACTACATATCAGCTAAAGCCAGTAAGCTGAGCTGACCTCTGCTCTCTAGGAGGAAAAACACAGATAAAGGCAAACCTCTAATGCACACGGAAATAAGTGAAAACTTAGTATCCAACAAGCAAATAAATACATTTGCTCATGTCATTCTCGTCTCAGGTTCCTGTTGATTTTCTCTAAGATGAAAAGCTTAGGTGAGACTGAAATAAGTGAACCTCAAGTCCCCAGCCTCCCCTACCTCAGCAACTTGTCAAGAGAGTTGGAGATTTTGCCATCGTTATTTTCAAAACCAATTTCCTAACAGTTGCATGACAATCAGCAGTCAAACTAATTGGAATGTGACTTTAACATTTCTTCCTCCTTTTAGCATTTTTTGTGCTATGTTGTGGGGAGGAAGGGATGTGAGGTTTCAGCGATGCTTACATAGAATCTTTCCTTTCTTATCACTGCTCCCAACTGGGTTTTCAGCTTCTTGGGTCAGTGGGACAAACTACAAGCAACTGCTACAGTGTCTCTTTCCACTTGCATCTCTTCTCATATCTAGTGGGGTTTTGGGGATTGACAAGCTTGACACTCCTCAGAGATGGAGGGGAGGGAGAGACAGTGGTTGAGGGGCAAGACAAGAGGATGAAGTGCAGACTTGGCTAGTAATTTCTTGCACCTTCCATTTAACCGTATGCCAAGCCTCCACCACCACCTCTGGGGAGAAGGAATGTCATAATTAAAGAAGGCTCTATGAATAGCATAGATATTGTTTCTAAACAGGAAAAAGAGTGGTAAGGGAAGGAATTCTATTAAGCAAACATTGTTGTTTTTTTCCCCCTGATTTCCTTCCAGAAATGTGTGTAGGGAGAGACTACAATGAAGAGCCACACTCTATTAAATACATGGACTAAACTAAGTATGCCATCTCAAAGGAAAACATAAGTGGTGTTTAAAGGTCTGGTATAGTCTCAGCTGGTCAGCCTAGAATCCACTGAACAATTGCACTTCATTACTAACATGTAACTCCTCAAATAGCCTTTTAGTACTATGTGATGCTGCTAAAGGGCAAAAGGTGCTGACAGGGACCATGGACGTTTCTGCAGTGCCTTTCCCCCACAGTAATGTTCAGATCTTGCACAGCCAACGAAACTGCAGCATAGGTCAGCTGTAAACTCCCCCTCATCAGAGACCTCTCTGAGCCAGCAAAGTCAAGGCTGTGAGCTCAGGGCCTTCGGAAGGTCACTGGAGAGGACAGTGAGTCTGCAGGATGAGTCAGGAGAATTGAGAAAGCCCAGCCAGTCCCCAGAGCCAGGCCTCTCATAAGGCAGCCAAGGAAAAAGCTCTGTAAGAACCTGGAACACCCTGATAATGGAGAAAAGGGTGAGGAAAGAAGCAACAGACAAACTCCCTGTCCTCAGCATCAGCAAAAGAAGGAAGTAGACCAGCTTTATCCTTGACAAGTCCTTATCCCACTTTCAATACCCTCTTCAAATTACCTGAGACACCCACAATGATGCCAGCTGAGCAGGCATTTCCTACCACCTGCAGGGTACCCCCTCCCCCAACAAACTCACCTTTCTCAGAGCTTCCCCAATATTTTTTGTCTTGTTTCCTCTTCCTTTCCCTGCCTTGTCATTTTATGATAACTGATCTAGACCAATACACCAATTCCTGAGCTACTGTGGTCCCCACCAGGGTCACATATTGGCAAGTAAGCAGTTGCCTCTTAGCAACAGAGTACTTGTACCCCAAAGGGTATGTGTGGTTAGAGGATTTCCAATGAAGGCGGAACCTCAGGCAGATAAATCCTGGGGGACCCCACATTCAATTTCATGTGTACTATTACCTCTCTCCCTCCTTGTTAAAGTGTTAAGCCAGCTCAACAGACGTCTGGCCAAAAGCCTAAAGCCAAATTAGGTCCCAGAGTACCAAGACACCATCTTTTGTGGGCCCCAAGATAAAAGAGTTTCATCTGAATTATTTCCAACAGATTGCAAACTGCTCATTTGTGATATCGCTTGGGAGGAGGGGAAGAAAAAGCAGGAGTTAAGAAAACTGTAGGGGAAGAAAACTTTTAAAGCAACACATAGTATGACAAAAACTGTGTGCTTAAAAGTTTTTGAAACTTACATTGTTCCAAAGATGCTAAATAAGAGAGTGTATAACCTGAAAGGCCTGCCCATGGCATCAGCCTGTATGCCCAGCACCTGGGAGAAAGTTGGGAGGCGGGACTTTGGTGCAAGGAAGAAGATAATGATTGGCAGTGGAGGCTTTTTCTGAGATGACTGAGGATAAGACAAGCAGCTGGCATTCAGGTTATCCAGCTTATTAGAGGCTGTAGACACCGTTTGACTTGTGATGGGTCTGACTTCCTAACATACTGTTCTGCGTTGCAGCTGTGTTTTCAGAATAAAAACATCTAGTCCAGAGTTTTGAGTTCTAAACTATCTAAGAAAGCATCTAATGATGCTGATGTGTTTGTTTTTTGAGACGGAGTCTTGCTCTGTTGCCCAGGCTAGAGTGCGGTGGCGTGATCTCGGCTCACTGCAAGCTCCACCTCCCAGGTTCACGCCATTCTCCTGCCTCAGCCTCCTGAGTAAATGATGCTAATTTTTAATGGACATTACTGTCTCTTTAATGAGACTTCTCTGGAGAAAGAATACTGTGACCTCAGATTGCTTGTGCAAGTGGACTTAACTGAGCAGGACTGACAAATGGACCAAGCTTGTCTTTGGGTTCCTTCTCCTTCCTACTTCATAGTTCTGTCTCCCTACACCCCTATCATTGGGACCCATTTTTCCTTGGTAATTTAGGGCTTCCTGTGACTCCATGCTTTCTCCTATCACAAGAATCTTTCCTAAATCTTTCCTCTGAGGGCTCAGTTTTCTGCTTTCCAAAGAGACAGCTGGGGGCTAATTAGCTAAAGTGGTAGTGGCTGACAGTGAGTTAAATTCTTGCCCCTTCAAATTAGGGCAGTTTGATTGGCAAGGAATGCCTTTCTAATGATAGCATTTTAAGCTTGTACTAGGCTGGAGGAGATGGCACTTGTGTGTAAGGGGGTGCTACTTGACACACCTCCAGTCACACAGTGGAAATGGCTGCCTACTTTACCCTGAACATAGCACAGAAGAGGTGCCTTGGCTGTTTAGAGGATGGAAGCAACTAACTTAAAAAAAAAAAAAAAAAATGCTTAATTTACAAATAACCTATTAGCATTGTCAAGAATCCACTCACAAGCAGGTGTCCATCCCTAAGAAAGCTGTGTATTTTGCCTATGATTCTTGCTTTGTCTTTTGCACTTCTACCTTTCTTAACGGAGTCTGAGGCAAAGTGAAGTTGCCAAACTGTTAGTGTGTTTTTCCTGGGTCATCTATAAACTTGCCTTCCTTACTAATGTTTTAGAATGAGTCTACCTCTAATCCCCACTTTCTTTTAAGGTTCAAGAAGTAGACTTCACTTTACTCAACAGCTGCACTACTGAAAATATGTGTATATGGGAAGGGCAGTACCAAAAAACACACCTCATTGAATCGATCTATAACGTAAAGAATTCCAGATAATCTGATCCGTTATTCAGTAAACAAGCATAAGGCTGACCTTTGGCCAAATTGACCAGTAATACACAGCTGTGGTCAAAATATTAAATGCTATCATACCAGTTGGTAAATAGCTACTACGCCTTGTCCTGGATGCCAGACTGTACTCTGAGATCCATAGACCTCCACAAGATCCAACAGCTAATACAGTAATGCCTGACACAGCAAAGGGCCTCCGGGTCCTTGCTCCAGGGCTACAACTGGAACCTAGACTGATGTGTTGCTTCCTGTGCTTTCCCATGTGAACATTATCCACAATTTCAAAGCTACTGAGTAGCAGGCACTAGATGTGGCCGTGAATGTGGACCATAATTATTTTGCTTAAAACTGTAGTAGTGACACTGAGATTTGTCTCAGTTCACTCTGCCTCATGCATTCCCATGCAGCAGAACGTTCACGACCTTCAAAAGATGGACGACATGAGCCCTGTTTCCAAAATAGCACTTGGCAGGCAGCCTAGGTTTGGATGTGAACAGCAGACACAGGCTGTGGGCATGATGGGCCAGCCCCCTGTCACATCACCTCAGGGGATCCTCAGCCCCATGGGACTCACTAGAAAATCCTTTACATCTGAAAAGCAGAAATTATCTAGTCCACCTGAGTGCCCTGGGAGTGGGTCTGTATTCTTAGCCTCATGCTTCCTGCGCTGAGTTTAGAACAAAAGCCTCTATTCAAGGTCATATGGTGAGTCAGCTACTGAATAGGGAGTGAAAAGAAAGGGGGAACAAACAACCCACAAGAGGATTAGCCTGAGCTGCCTCAACCTATGAGAAAGACGTGGTCAAACCATTCGTAGTCTTCATATATAGATAGCTTGAAGAATTGCCTCTGAAGGGTATTAATGAGCATAGGTAAGAAAGTATGATGATAATCAGCAGTCCTGGAGACACAAATTGGTGGTCACCTTGTGATACAGGTAAATATACAATGAGTTTATGCTTGCTGTCCTTATGTGTATCTTAAGAAATAACTCATTCATTCTACCTCAGGTAAAAGCTCACTCTTTCTCCCAATGCACCTTGGCTACTGTCAACCTTGCACTAATATAAATGGATTCCTCCTTGTGCTAAAGGGAAGCAGAAAGAGCCCCATGTCTGAATTTGGAAGGTCTGAATTCTACTCTTGACTCTGCTAACTCTCTTGGTAACATTCAGGGAGATACATTCTGTTGTTTCATTTTCCTCATTTATCAAATAGGGATGACACTACTTCCTACCTCATGGGCTGGCATAGGAAGAAAATAGTATTATACATAAGACCATTTGAACATTCCAATACCCTCCAAATACATGAGGAAATATGACTGTCTTCAGAGATGCTCAATGAGTACCTGGAAACCAGCACTTATAGCACTTATCAAGCACCTACTATGTGCCTGGCACTTACACACTCATAGTTTTGTTGATCCTGACAACAATTCTATGAAGTAGATATTAGTTGTTGCATATTAAATGATATGGGATAAAAATGACAATAAAATATGTCAGTGCATTCAAATTTTCACTTTATTTTTGAAGTAAATTTGGTCTCCCTTAAATAAAAAGCTTGCACACACATAAAAATGGAATCCAAACTACAAATGACACAACAGATCAGTTTAGCATCAACTTGCATTTCTAAAACAAAATTGAAAGTAAACGTGTGATTCATTCCATAATTTACATCACAGAAGCAAAATACGGTTTGTGAAAGCTTGGAAAATATGTAGGGTAAGGATTATTACCCTGGAAGGAATGCATAGGTGTTTAAAAGGTAGACTATAAATCTAAACAACTCCTCACATTAAAATGACATCGTACAAGGAGGTAGAAATACAGCTTATATTGGGCTTAAGGTAGCAGCACTGTGGGGCCTCCCAGAGGGGCATACAGAATGCCTTAAGAAAGGTACTGGGTGGAAACCCAGGTGGAGATATAAAAGGGGGAACAAAGAAAGGAAGGCTGATTTATATAAATTTTCAAATGCAAGCATGTGTAAGAATATCCAGGATATTGCAGACCTGCAGTTTCCTCCCTGACCAATGACAGGCTACAGCCGAAGCTGAACCCTTACAACCTTGGCCAAAGGAGGGATGAGATGCTTGAGAGGAGGGGATAGAGAGAGGGTGGCTGTTAACACTTTTATCCTCATATTACACAAAGAAAATGGGGCCCAGAAAGTTGTTTTTTCAGGCATGCAACTCATAACGAGGGACACTGGGAGTCAAAAGTATATATGACTTTCCTATACATACTTTGTGTAAACAAAGTATATATGACCTTTTATACTATAAAATCCATGTTTTTTCCAAGAAAATGCACAACTTCTCCAAACCACATTGCCTTTCTCAAAAATGGTGCCAAACCCTTGGGTGATAGTGAAACATTGCTCCAAGCCCTTTCTTACTTAAGCACCCCTCACCATGACCACACCACTAGTCGTAAATGATGAACATCTGCAAGCATTCCTACAAATGCTAAATATTACCGTTTCATTGGTCAATAAGGGGAGACTATGTGACCTGTTCTCTATTAACAAAGCTAACTTACCTTCCCAGGGGATCAAACTCATCCATGGCTTTATCTTGTCTCTCTCCTTTCCTCAGCCTCCCAGGCACAGAGATCCTTGAAGATCAAGACCCTCTCTAAAACATTCCATCCAAATAGTCCCCATAGCATCCAGCACAGGACTTAATACATAGTAGACACTCAAAACATTTTATGAATTAATGAACACTATTTCTCTCACCATATGTATGATAACAATATGTCCTTAATGTCTTCATGTTATTAGAATCCTTGTGAAATTTAATCAGAGATTATAATGCAAAAAATGTAAGAAATTGAGATGAAGGTAATAGTTGGCTTCTAAGAAACTCTCCTCTTTCTCAATCACTAACCTAATAACACTTGTTCTAGTCTCAAATCTAATACCACCAACCAGAGGAACTAGAAGAAAACATCTCAGCTTCACCATTTTTAAAATTAATCGTATTTAGCTAGGGCAGAGGTTCTCCTCCCTAAGTTTTCATGAGAATTACCTGAGAAAGCTTTAACAAAAACTGATGCTAGATTCTGTTCCCAGGGTTTCTGATTTAGTTGATATTGGGTGACACCTGAGCATCAGTATTTTTTTAAAACTCCCCAGTGAGTCTGAAATGTTGCTAGGGTTGAAAACCACTGGATTAGATGATCCTTGAAGTCCCTCCTTACTCTTAAAATCAATATGCTGACTATAGCTGGGTGTCTGTTGATGTCATGGGTTGTTCTAACTGTTCTCCACTTTCCTCTCTAATACTGCATGCCACGAGATCTATATCAAGTTGCTCAACAGCCTAACATCTTGTTTCCCCCCATTTACCTATTGACTTAAAACTTTGTGTACTCTTGGGGCTCCTAAGCACAACTATTGAGATCTACTTTTAATGCTATGTTGGTCATTTTGCCACCAAAGAAGCTCCCCTGGTACCATGATGTGTCCCCAAAGCACTATCTGGCCTGCCCTGCTTTCAGGCTGGGAAAGCCCAACAAGCAAGCATGAACAGCCAGAGTGTTCCCACTGATCTGGAAGGAATCCGTAAGCACAATGCACTACTTTCTATTTCACTGGACTCTTTCATGGCACTGAGCCTGCCCATTCCATTCGGCCCTTTGTCAAGAACGTCCTTGACACTTAAGGAATTGATTTCTTCTTCCTTTCCTTTAAAGAATAAGCCAACAGATACACAGGAGTTTTATGAGGTATCGATTTAACATACAAACTGCATTATGGCCTTTGAATGCTACAGCAAGAACCAATGCCTCATCAGCCAGGAAGACCAATATTGTGACAACCTAACGTTTTCTTAACCTGTCAAACATTCCTGTGCTCTAGGCTTACTGAGAGCAGACATGCCAAGGATTTAGAAATGTCAAATTAAAATAGTCTGGGCTATTTTCAAAAGACATGAGCCTTTTAACCACTAGCATTCTATCAGCAACGCTTTTTCAGAACATAGGGCTGCTAGAAGGCCCTCCTTCTGAAGAACAGTGTGAACATCATACAGGGAACAGAGAGTTTCTCAAGGTCATAAGATGGTTTTCTAGAAGCACCTCAACACAGATTTTTGCCTATCTGTGGTTAGATGAGAAGGGCTGGAAATGTGGGGCAGGATAAGGGTGGAAGGGAGAATAGGGCAGGAGTCCAAATGAAAATTCCCACACTACAAAGATCCTAAAATACAAATTTGAAAAAATAGAATCTGGCATGGCCTTTTAGTGATACACAGCTAAGGTGCTCTTCAAGGATGGGAAAGTGCAGAGGTGCTTTGTTATAGACCCTTGGTCAAATTGCCAAAAGTACATGAGGTCATTATTCCTTTCATTGCCAAATGTGTTGGAAGAATAATCATCTCACCTTGTCCATTTGTTCCCCAGATTTACCTCCCATATTCACCACTCTGCTACAACTGCTCTCATTCAGACACCAGTGATCGCCTAACAGCAAGTGCTGTGGTTAGTTTTCACTCCTCATTCTGATTGGCACATCTATAACTATTTGATACTGTTGACCATCCTTTCCTTCTCTGACTTCTGTGATGGGATCTCTGTCTAGATTCTTTTCCTATTTCTGTACTTTTATTTTCAGTTGCCTTCTTAAGCTAGCCTTCCCGTATTCAGCTCTTAAATGATGGATATTTTCCTTAGCCCTTTCCTCACTTTTGCAAAAGCTTTCATGTTATGACTTACATGATTCTCAAGTCTTTATCTCTTGTTCCAACATCCTTCCAAACTCTAAGCTCATATAGTCAATCCTCTTTTTGGACATCTTCAACCCAACAGCCACTTATCCCCATTCCAAATCTGCTCCTTCTCTTGTATTATTTCAGTCGCTACAATAACTTTCTAACTGGTCTCCCAACCGGCATTCTTTTTCTCATCTCTAACCTATTCTCCTTGTTTTTTCCCAGAGTTTTCTCTTGAAAATACAGATATACATCTGACATTTCCACTCTGTTTAAAAAC
This sequence comes from Rhinopithecus bieti, assembly GCF_001698545.2. Taxonomy (NCBI): domain Eukaryota; kingdom Metazoa; phylum Chordata; class Mammalia; order Primates; family Cercopithecidae; genus Rhinopithecus; species Rhinopithecus bieti. Next base: position 65,241 of record NW_016823208.1, on the reverse strand, counting down.
TTTTATTGGGGCTTTTCTCTGCTTATAAAATAAATCTACTCATTATCCCATAACATTCAAGGTATCTAACAAGCCAGTCCTGTTTTACCGATCTAGTTTTACTTCTGATATCTCCCCTGTCATCCTATTACTTCCCAACACCTCAATCCCACCTATCTTACATGTTTAAATTATTTAAAACAGGCCGGGCGCGGTGGCTCAAGCCTGTAATCCCAGCACTTTGGGAGGCCGAGACGGGCGGATCACGAGGTCAGGAGATCGAGACCATCCT
>NW_016823208.1:53630-64557 GCF_001698545.2 Rhinopithecus bieti | reverse complement strand
CAGTTAAATATTTAAATTTTAAATTATTTAAATATTTAAATTTAAATCCTTAAACATGCCAGGCTAGCTCATGGCTCAATGCTTTCTTTCACACTATTTCCTGTAGCTGGAAGAATTCCCCTTCCCATATAAAATCATGTTTAAAATGTCACCTTGACCAACTAAAATGTCACCTCCTGTGTAAAATCTCCAGGCAGAATTAATCGTGGTTTCCTCTGAACTTTCTGCAAACCATAACTGTAGCACTTATGCACATTGTTTTACAATTAGGTGTGTGAAACCTCTTTAAAGATGGGGATTCTGCCACAGACTTCATGTTTAATATGTCAGGTTCTGGAATCAGAGACTTGGGTTTTAGTACCAGCTCTGGCACTTACTAGGTATGTAATTTGGGGCAAGTCAACTAGTGTCTCTAAGCTTCAATGTTCTCATCTGCAAAACAATAACAATAGTGTTGCAAGTAAATGAGATAATGCATACAAAACACCTATAGTGCCTGACACATAATAAACACTCAACAAATGTTAACTAGGACTGTTTTTTCTGTGTCTGGCATATGGTCTTGCATAGAGCAGGTACCCAATAAATGATTACTGAATAAATTAATCATAGCATGGAAGACCTAAGAACATTTGCTAAATGGACAGTTTCTTCCTTTATTGAATCTTGGAATTCCTGTCAGAGGCATAAAAAATGGTTTATATAATGAATTTCTTTCTCTGTAGTCAAGTAATAATTACAGTAGCAATTGGGATAACCAAAAGCTTTGTATGTGCAGTTTATCTTTTGAACCTGAGCCTATTACATCTTTAGTCCCAGCAAATACATGTTTTGAAGTGTACATTTCAAACTTCCTTTCCAAGACAAATCCAAAGACTTTTTTTCTACTCTAACATTTCACAAATAGGATTAATCAATTAATGTCATAATTATTTAATACACCAAGCAATAACTTTTAAGATGTAATGGTAATTGAGCCCAGCATGTTTGAAAATACCATTCTCTGAGCCAGGATCAGCAACATGTCTTGAAGTTGGGACCTCAGAGGTTTAATTCATTCTAACCCCCCTCTACCAATATAAAATTTAAATTAATGGTATTTCTAACTCTTGGTCCCTTTCACCTGTAATCCATCTTAATCTCTTGACCTCTATTTTATTCATGAAATCCCAAAAGATGATCTTTCATAGTGAACCCACAGTTATCTGTTTAATATCCCTTGATAAAAAATACTCTTTTAAAAAGCCAAATTGTGGCATGCTTTAAATAGAAGCCCTAGTTGCTGAGAAAAGGCAAACACTTGTAGTCTTTTTCCTTTACTTGGTCCTAGAAAAGGCCCAAAGTAAAACATACATGTCAAGTCCATTGTAAATGAATATGGAAACCAGACATTTGAAGTGTTATCATCACCATCATTAGCATCTTCATCATCATTATAATGAAAAATAACATAACAACAGTTCAAGAAGTTTGGAAAATGAGGGTATGGGTTTATCTAAAACTCCACTAACCACATAAAACTAGAATTATTTTTGTATATTTTTCCATGCTTTCTCATTGGCCTACATTTTTTCAAAGCTTGCTTCCCAAGTCTTCCCAGGTACACCAAGGAGATTTTAAGAACTTCAGAAAAACTGTGATTCTAAATGTATAACTGCCTAGAAAGTTTCCCATTGCATTAGTTTTTCAGAGAAAGACACTCTGAGAGTACAGATGGTATAATGGCCCAAGACAACAAAAAGTTTTATTTCTGTGCATACATACCACCCATTCTAAGACAAAGTGTTGGGGATCAGCTGATGAGCTGATCAAACTTACCCATTATAATGCTGGACAAAGGCTGAGACCAGCACTTTTTACTTCAATTTGGACTCTGAAAGAAAAATTATATGAGGAAAAGTGAGGACTCCCTAATGATAATAACCTCAATCTTCGTGATATTAAAACATAATAATTAAAAGGCAGAGAGAACCTTTAAAAACTCCATTGAGATTTCAAAAGAACAATACAATATGCAAATAGTCATTCTTGTATGCAGTTCATCATTGATCATCCATGAGAACAGAAAGGAGCTGAAGCTTTGGGGTATGTTCAATAATATTCATCTGCAACTTCTAGCTTCCTGTCCCTCTCCCTGACCCCCTCCAATATGTACACACACTTAGAATAATATTTATATTGGATTATGTTTTGTATGTTCATGAAAATCTAATGTGGCCACTAATAAAAGCTTAGGTTTAGGGCCTTGTTACCTTTGTCTCTCAAATTTATATTCCTTCATTATCTTCTGCACCTCTTGAAAACAACACAGATTCCTCCTCCTCTTTTTCCCTTTTCCCACTTATCTAGGCTAAATGATTTAATACTGCATTTCATAATATTTCATGTTGTTCTTGAATCATTTAATGTCTCTAAGGGTTACTTCCTTAACTAGATCATGAGTTCTTTGACAATTTATGCATGGTGCCATACCTTTTTTTCTATCTGCTGTGATCCTTGGACATAGACTGTGAGCTACTTGAGGCCTTATTTTCCTTTGTCTCCTTAGCACTTATTGCAGTACCTAACAGTGGAGCTATTCAATAAAGCAAATATTTAATAAAGGAATAAATGAATGGATGAATGAATGGATGGATGGATGGATGGAGTGAATGGATGGATAAAAAGACAGCATCCAAGAAATGTTACCTAGCTGATTAGTGGATTTCAGAGCACTTGCCAGCAAGAAGGGTGGCCAGCAAGTGTTGATAAGTCAGTCAACAATTACTTATTGAGCACCTACTATCTGCCAGACACAGATATTCTGTGGGGGAAGGGGAGGGGAACAAGAGAAAGTAGGCGTAGAATTGAAAATCAACTGTGTACAAGTCACAAAGTGGAACACAATTGCCCAATTGTCCGACTTTTTGTCATTATTTCTGTGTGTAGCATGGGTGAATATTTTTCTCTATCATAAGGCAAACTAATTTGGGAGGCAGAGTATTACCATCTTTTTCTAATATTCTCTTGTATTAGTTTGAGTTGAATAGTTCAAGTATTGAGATGTGTCGTTTCTTCTGTGGTATCTTCCCTGCTTTGTCACCATCCTTTTCAGCCAATAGGAACATGAGTTGGAGAGACATTCTGAGTTCTAGTGAAGTCACTGAAGTCAACTGGCCAATGACTAAGAGGTAAAGACCTAGGGTGTGAGGAAGGACTTGCATTCAAGGCTGTCTGAACTTTCCCTGTTAAGCCTTTGCTTCCATTTTGGAGACTGGAGCCTTTCAGCTCCTCCTGTCCTGGCAACTCTCAGGAAAAAAATGCTTAATTAACAATAACAGAGCAACAGAAAGGAAGAATGGAAATTATCATAATAGCATGGACTTGTCCCCACATTGTTAGCCTCTCAGTAGCCAACCCCATGGATCTGCCCTATGCTTGTCAATGAGGGGATAAAAGGATATGAAGGAGACATTTTATGGGGCCATTTCAGCCATTCATTTTAAATACATCCTCCATCGAACATAGTGAGCTGGGACCTAGAGATCACAGACAGCTGGGTTGCTTGAAAAGAGAAAAGACATTATAGTAAATTGTATTATTATACATTTACTGAGTTCCAGGGTTTCTGGGAGGGCCTCAAAGATCCAAGGGAGCATTTCCAACCAGTGACTTGAAGCACTGCCAGGCTGGAGGTAAGCTCAAGGCCAAGTAATGGGTTCAATGACATGAGACTATAAATCTGGTGGTTGGGAATTTGGTTAGGGGCTAGTATGGACATTTTTTTTTAGGGTAGAAGCACTTAGCAGGTGAGCCAAAAATGAATATTTTTTATAGAAAGATTCAATAATCTTTGTACATTGAGTGTACTGCCTGGCCTCAGTGATGCCTTCTGGTATGAAGAATCCGTTCAAAAACAGATGTCTAAATCTGAGGTTTTATGACAATGCCTCACCATATCCAAAATCATTCACTCTCATCCCTCATCCCTCAGTAATTAGGCAAGTACACATAAAACAAATCCAGTCCAAAGGCACAAATCAGGCAGTTGTCCTAGTAGGGTTGGAGAAGGTGGGGGTTCCCTTGGATTGCCAGAGACCTATGAAAATCAGGATGCTGCTGATGGAGTGAAGTTAGGGTTGCCAGAGAAGGAGGGCAGTTCAACACAGAGGTCAGTAAAGCAGTTGATTTAATTATATAACACATATTACAAAATGGGGCACACGCTTTATTGAAGCTTAATTGCCACAGGCAACACACTTGCTTAATTCAAAAGAGGAATTTCTCGCTGGGGTTGAAATGCTAGAAACTCTGTGTTCAACACACCAGATCTTGCCCATCTTCATGATGGGTAGCAGGAATTGGCAATGGAAAAAAGTCTGAGAGCCAGAAGATTTCTTAGAGTTAGAGATTGACCCCTACTCTTGCAGACAGAAAAACCGAGGCCAGAAGTGTACTCAAGGGTGCATTGCAGGTCTACAATTCAGGTCCTGACTCCCCAGATGGATGTGCTTTCCATTATGCCATGTTACTTCTCACTGTATATAACATTCATCATGATGACCCTGAAACTGTAAAAGACTTGGAGGTACTTTCTGATTTATTAGAGAAAACCATGGTCTGTTCCTTCTATTGCCAGTCTGCCATGAATTTCATTGCATTTACTTTTTTTGCATTTTTGTATCTATAAAAATTATTAAACAAAACTGTAAATTAATCTGAATAGCCTATTCTCTACCAGATAGTACATTATGTTAGGAAATGCAATGTGCTCATTCCCTCAGCAGCCATCTCCTGGATTACTTAGGGGATCTGTGTCTCTGTCCAAGACCTAGGGAAAAGAAACTGGGAATAAAAACAGAGGCCAGCTTTCAGAGCAAGGTGCTTGTCTGGGATTATATTTTCTCTTTCTTTTTCTTCCATAGCACCTAACACATTGTGGGGCACACATTTGTATCCATAACTACTGATTGGTTGATCACAGAAATCCCCAGTCTGTGATTCTCTGCTGGAGATAGAAGAGAGGGCCATTGGCTTAGTGAGATAAGTCATTGTAGCTTAACAGAAAGATCATATCTCTTGTACTTATATGGACCTGAATTGAGATAGCATATGTAGAGGCCTAGCATGCTATCTGACAAATAGTGAGTGTTCCTCAAAAGGTGTTCATTATTATGATTATCAAGATGCAAAACATGTGTGCCAGAAGGACTAAAGCTTCCCAGGGGATCTGGATCACTAATCAAATGCTGAGGGGGAAGTCAGGATGCTAAAACTTAGGAGTCTTTGCTAAATGCATGATTTGGGAAGGAGGAAGAAAAAAAAAAAAAGAATTCCCAGTTCCTCTACTTAAGGACCACTTTTCAGCACTTTCTCCTAAGATGTGCAAGGTCTCTTGTCACTGTGGAGTAGTTCCAGATGGTTTTTAGTACCTCATTAGACTTTTGATGCCATCACCAAGTGGAGGAGGCCAATGCCCCCGTACTGAACATTAGTTACTTGAGGGAAGCTTATTTCAAGAAGATTATTCTAAATAGTATCGCATGTTCTGCAACTTTCCTATTTCACCCTTAAAGTCCTAATGGAAACTAACCCATCTTGTGTCATATGCCCCCAGGACCCTGGCCTTAGTTAATACAAAAACTAATTTATTCAGAAATGTTAATGATCACTAATACCTCGTTTATGTCAGGTGATCTATGTGTGTTTTCACTTTAATGAACCCTCCATGTCAATCTAAAACGGTTTGGTAGAGATTTCTGACACCTGAGTAGGCTGTGGGGTAGATATTTATGGGCATATAGGAGCATTGTGGTAGTCCTCAAACCATATCATGTGGGCAGCTCTGCTTCAGATCATTCTAGAAAATCAACTGGGTATAAATTATGAAAATAACAAAAAGAGAAAATTACCTACTCAACCTAGTAGGGCTTCCCAGCTGTCACTTCATTTAATTCTGTAGATATTTTGAACACCTACTCTGAACCTGGCACTGTGCTGACTGCTGTGGATACAAAGATGGCTATGACACATCATTGGAACTCCTAGTTCTATCATCCAGCTGGGGCCCTAACAAACTTAGAGCTCCTTATTTGGTTGACAAAGAAATAAAACAGCAGAAAAAGCCAACAGCTGTTTGCTTATAACCACTTATCATCAGAGCCATCTCTCCCTGGTTTAAATACTTCTTTTATCTCAAACACAAAGAGGATGAAGATATCCATGTGAAAAAGCCTGCTCTTAAAGGTAAAAGCTGAACAAAGAACAAGTGATAAGAGAAGTGAATTCTGCAGTGAGCAAATTGCTAGTCTTTTCAGAAACAAACCTACATGGTCTGGTACCAGGAAATAGCCTTTGACGAGAAATCCACTAATTAAACCTGTTTTTACTGTGACTATTCAAAACATTAGCACCCTGGAGATCCCTGGAAATAAATAAAAGGCAGAAAATCCGAGGCAGTTTAACAGAAATATTTTCTCCTGCTGGCAAGAAGGATAAACCCGACTTTAAAGGAATAAAACATTCAAGACAGAAAGAACCTTAGAGATCATGGGATTCTCATTTTTCAGGTGAGGAAATTAAAGCTCAAAGAGGCCCAGGGACACACCTATGGCCGCACATCTAGAAAATGAGCTCTGGGACCAGAGTCCAGAGCTCTTGAATGCTACTTATTCATGAATCTGGTCAGTTGGTCAACTAAATTTCTTGAGCAACCACTATGTGCCAGTCATTGTGCTACGATTGGTCCCTATCCCTGTCCTTATAAAGCTGGGGGAGGCAGATATTAAAAGAATGGCAAATTAATTATTTATAAGTGTAATCCATGCTGTAAGGATTAAGTAGAGGATGGAATGAGAGTAATATAGCCTTTTTGAGGGAGTGGGGATGGCATGGCTTAGGTTAAGAAATGAAAGATAAGGGCAAGTTTCCTAGCCTGGTAAAAATTGACCATGTAGTTGGTGGTGGAGGTCTGAGGGAAAAGAACATTCTAGATGGCATATGGAAAGGTGCCTGCAGTCCAAAACTATCCCAGCTCCCCCATCCGCCCCTCTCAACATCCAGACGCCTCACCCTTTTTATAAAACAGTGATCTACAGTATATAAAGATATATTTGCAGAAGTATGGGTGTGTAGTAGGAAGGAGGCATCATAGCCATCTGGACCTATTAAAATACTTATTAAATCACTTCACTGATTAAACAGTTATTTTTACTAACCAATGCCATACACCAAGGCAGATAATCAGTGTTTTACACTTCTGGAATACACATCCTCATCCCTTTGCATGGCACCTGGAAATAAAATAAGCCTATATTCAAAGCAGTAGATGTTAAATGATGCTTACTGAAAATAAGTCCTCACTTTGAAGTAGAAATAAGAAGTAATGGAATTTTCACATATGTATGCAGAAGTGGTCAGCAGGCAACAACCAGACCTCAACCCCTTCCAGCTCTCACCAGACATGCCCTGTCCAAAAGGGCAACCAACTAAAACTACGTAGCAGGTGCTAACTCCACAAGGGGTTTGGAGTCCTGCATCCCAAATGAAAAGGGGTAATTCTGAGGCTCTCAGAGGTCATTTCTGTTATGTCACCTTGAATGTGCCTACCATCTAGTCCCCCACTTTCAACTCAGGTTAAAACGAATTATTAATAAGAAAGAAGAATGGTGGTTGCCAGGGGATAAGGGAAGAGAAAAATGGGGACTTATTATTTAGTGGGTACAGAGTTTCAGTTTTACAAGATGAAAAGAGTTATGGAGATGGTGGTGATGGCTGCACAACTTTATGAATGTATTTAATATCACTGAACTGTATGCATAAAATGGTTAAGATGCTACATTTTATGTTAAATATATTTTACCATGATAAGAAATAAATTTAAAAAGTTAACTGCTATGCCTGCACCAAAACATCTCATGTACCTTATAAATATATATACCTACTACGTACCTACAAAAATTAGAAATTAAAAAATTAATATTAAACTATGATCAGTCACAAGCAGCATGATAATAATGAAAGCTATCCTGTTATGGGCACTATTTGTTTTATACACATTATATTATTTTACCTCCATGACAGCCCTTTGACATGGGTTCCATTCTTGGTATTTTGCAGGCGAGAAAGCTGAGCCTTTGAAAAATTAAACAATTTGGCCAAAACCACACAGATAGTAAATCTACCCCCAATGTGAGTGAGCTTATTTTCCTGAAATAATCAATGAAGGCAGAGATTTCTGTCTTCTTATTCACTGTCATATTCCCACCACCGAGAACAATAATTGGCATAGAGCAAGTGCTCGGTAAATATTTGGTGGAGTTGGAGTCCAGTCAAAGCACTCTTCTTCTAGAGTCTACTTAGCCACTGGATGAAATGCCTCCAAGGTCTCTATCCCTCAGCCTCCATCTATTCAGATCCTTATCTCTTATCTAGGAACCACAGTATGCTCCTAACTACTTGTCTTCACTGCCATTCCCAGGCTTCCCAAGGTTTGCAACTCTTCCTGATGTAACACTTAAGCCTAGGGATACTCCTTACTGAACAGCCTTCCCAATGCTACAGGCCCTGCTTAGTCATCATTAGTGGGTTTCAGATATTCCATGTCCACATCCTAGCTCTGACATTTGCTAGCTGTGTTGAACAAGTTGGGTTACTTCTCTGAACCTAATTTCCTTATCTGTAAAATGGAAAAAATCACTTACCCTCTCTGAGCCTCAGTTTCTTGTTTATCTCCCAGGTCTCTTCTAGCTCTCAAGCCTTCATGACTAACACACTGGTACCACAGATCTATTGCTGTCCCACCCCTAAAGACTTACACCCCCTTGTCAAAGTTCTGCAAATAGATCTGGTGCCTTGAGAGTTTGGTAGGCTTTTAGTTACTAAGCAATCTGCCTGCAGTTACCAAATACGCAGAATTCATTGATTTCTTACCTCTTTTGAAGAGGTATACCTAGTATTTCTGCCTTTATTCCTACCTAAGTCATTTTATTCTTAAGATCTAGAAATGAAAGAATGAGCAGGATGTCATCTGTCTGGGAATTTGATGATCAGAGGTTGAAGCCATGAATAGTATTTGAGAAGTATTAGCTATATAAAGCTGTTAGCTTATTGATAGGACCTAGAAGGACTCCTATGTATAATTCCTAAATACTTAACTTTTTTTCATGTTTTCCTTTCCTGAAAGGAAATGCTACAGTAAAGTTAAGAAAATAATGGTCCCTGTTTTAAGGCCTCAAATCATTGTTCCTTCTATTTGCATGGGTAACAACATGAAGTCCTGGAAAAAATATTATCCTTGTAGAAGAAAATGAAGGCTGTTGCCTCAGGCTTGCCTGGAGCTATTCCCTTCTGTGGCTTCTCCTTCTTAAGAACTATCACCTTCCGAGATGCTACCACCTGGTTGCCAGGGATCTGCCCCAGTAGTGGAAGGCTAACTGGACCCTTTACAAACTGGCCTATGACTCTGGCTTAAGCAGGCCATGGAATTTCCAGCCACTTCCCTCATTATCTATGAATCCATCCCTTCCACACACAGCAACAGAGCCATCCCCATGACAAACACCCTTTTGGTCTTTATGCCACTCCCTAAAGCTTCTACCCTGAAAAGATTTGTACTTTCTCTCTTGGAATCCAATTCACAAATGTTTATGACTCTGGAATACTGATGGTATTATAAGTAGAGTGGCAAAGTGATATATAGAGGCAATCACTGTCTTCAGGATGGGCCAGTTCAGAGTGAGTTTCTCAGAGGAAATTACATTCCAAGCAGGTAGTAAGCAGTGCCATCCTGGCTCCCTGAAATTGATTGAGTGGCAATCCAATTACAACATGTATCTGATCATTTTATACCTTGTGGCAACATATTGAGATCAGACCATTTCAGGGGAGTGGAATATTCCACCTCAGTGGTTGGCCCACTCTTAATGGGTCCTTAACACATATATAAGGCAATAAAATAAAATAATAACTCTGTTCTTTAAGAGCTAAGGTATCCACTGGTAAATGCGTTATGTCATAGCAACAATATATCAGGCAATAAGGCAAGAGGGTGCTGACAAAATCTCTTCTAAAGACGCATAACTGGATTGTGAGCTCAAATAGCAAATATGCATTGAGGGCCAGGATAATTGGTCCTTTATCTTCTCTTTATAAAAACAAAGGTTTATTTGCCCTTTAAATGGTTCAATAAAATTAAATTGGTACCCTGTGGTGTGTGCTGAATACATAATCAGAAATCGGAAGCAATAAAAAAAAAGGGGGGGGGAGGCAAAAGTAATGAAATCTAAAATTTGGAACAGTGTAGAAAAACAATGTAGGAAAATAATGCAATTCCCAGTAATACCTCCTCATTGTGTAGCAGATCCTGTAGCAATCACTTCTCCTCCTGAAAGCCGGAGATCACCAGCTGGATCCACAGTACCTCAAAGGCACAGGCTGCTTGACTTTGTAGTACCCTCAGAAAAGGGGAGGGGCAGGGCAGGACTGGGTAAGAAAGGAAGTGATTTTACTTTGTCCACTTTTGGAGGAATACACAAAACTTTGAAAGTAAATGTAGTACTCATGAAAAGGAATGCTTTGTGGAACTCAAAATGTCTTTTAAAGTATATTCCCTGTAATCCTTCCAAAGCTGCTCATGTTAAGATCTTCAGAGAAAAAAAGCACAACAAAAACCTCATAATACATAAGGATACAGCAATCCAACCTCCAGAAAAGCGGGAGAGTCGGTGCTTGGCAACTGATAAACATGAAACACAATACACTGGAAAAAAATACACATTCTTCTTTCTGATTTCTAATTTTGATGGCCAGACACATAAATATTTGTTTAATGATTGACAGCACATTGATAATACTTTTCTGTATTAACTGGATAGATGAAAGAGAAGGGAAATTGTGTTATCATTCAATTATTTTTGCATAAAATACATTCACATGCTCTACTCAGAGA
>NW_016823208.1:40550-53435 GCF_001698545.2 Rhinopithecus bieti | reverse complement strand
AAATCTCAGAACACTTTATAGAAATCTATTGTGTAGAATGATTCCGGTGGCCAGATACATTAAAAAAAAAAAAAAGAGGGACACAGAATGAGTTTCAAAAAATACCTTCTTTAAAATGTCTTACAGTTAAAGGTTCTTAGTGAAGGTGAAACTATCTAGAGGTCATCTCTTTGCCTGCAACCAGGAGTATATTAAGTCATCCTGAATAAATTAAGTACATCTGCTTTCCACACAGAAAGTTTCTTCAGCCTTTCCAGGGGCCTCTCAGTTTTTTCCGGGCTCAACAGACCAAAAGACCCTTTCATAGCTAAAGGAATACATGTTTTATTTCCTTTGTGTCTCTCCCAGGCACCTGCCAAAGGACTCTGCACATCGTTTACCCTCAAATATCATTGCTGCCTGGCTGGCACTTATGTTTAGTGCCACCCATACCACACCAATCTGGAGCTGGAACTCTTTCTTAAACACAGATGAAAACCAACAAGGGAAAGAAAAGTAGCCAAAGTGGGCGCTTTAAGGGTGAAAGAGAGCAAGACAGTCATAGAGTCACTGGGTCTGCAGCATTGCTTTGTGGAGCCTAGGCCCCATACTGAAGATTAATCTTAACCAACTTCATCAGCAATTCCATTTAAAAGGCAGAGGCAACTAGGCCCCAGTTGTGCACAGAAACAAAAATCACAAGCAATAAAATAAAATTAAATACTCATAATTAACTAATTGGTGGTACAGTTGGCTGCTTTTCCCCCCAGAGAAGGCATCTTCTATATGAATTTTGGAACATTTAACCAAGTACAGCTGTAATTATTATTATTCCTATAATAATAGGGTTCCCACAGATCTTCATATTTTTACATGTTTTATATTCATTATGGCTAATCCACAAAACATCTCTTTAGGGTATGCAAATACTTTTATTGCCAGTATACTAGAGGGGAGATAGAGCTAAGAAAAAGGTGAAATGAAGGTCACAGATTATCAGCAGTGACTTAAGAAATAGAATTTGGCATCTCAGAACCAATTTATGTCATCAACTCGCTAAGTGCTTCCAGCATGAACCAAATTATACTGAGTCTGACACAAAAGTAACAGAACACCTGTTTCCTGGGCCTTCAAAAGCTTCTCAGGCATTGATGAAGTTCACATTCACACACATGAGGCAAGCAGGCCACAGCTCACAATACATTGGAAATACATTTGATCCAGGCATGCTATGATCAAATGCCAAAATGGGGACTTCAGGCCAAGTGCTGCTGGCATTCACAGTAATAATAGGTTTCTTAGGGGATGAGGCAGGCACCAAATGCTCCATGGAGCAGGGAGCATCAGCCAGGTTTTGAAGCGTGGACAAGGATTGGAATGGCAGAGATTTAGAGAATGGCATTCCAGGATGGGGACACAGCATGAGAAAATGCTCAGTAGCAGGTATGAATAAGAAGTATCTGAGGCATAGAAAGACCATGAGTCTAGGGCAGAAAGTTCCTACAGGAGAACTGTGGAAGACAATTTTAGTTAGATCCTAAGTCCCAATGATAGAGAGCCACGGGGTAGAAAACAAATACCTACTGTCTATTGAGCACCTGTTATGTACAGATTCTGTGCTTCATGTTTTCTTAATGTAAATTCCAGACTGAAGAGTTTGGACTATATCTGAAAGGCAATGGAGAGCTTAAGGCCCAGTCACTGCATTCCAACATCTAAAGTAAGATAGAGTGTGCTGAGTATACAGCTTCTCTCAGGCAATACCATTGTTATCTGAAAATACAAAGCCTTTAATTTTGCATTACATCGCACAAAGAGAATTACAGAACCTGATTCCTCTTTCTCTTGGAGCAAATGGACAACTCTGTTATGGTCAGATGTATTCATCAATAGCACATAAAAGTTACAAGTTAATAAATGACTGAGCAGCAAAGTGCTAGAGGGGCTACTTAGTCTGTCTGCAGATGAAACTACATTCTATGAGTTGCATGTGTTTACTTAATTCTAGCTATTTCTAGCTATTTTTAGTCAGATTCCACCCCATGGAGCAAGTTAGGCACTTTGGGAGACACAGTCTTACTTTCAAGTCACTGAAGGAGCAGCTGCAGGGTCCATGCAACAGGACTCAGCTGTTCTGTGTTGCTGCAAGAGGATAAAGTAGGAATTAATTTGAATGATGTTCTGCACCAGTGGTTTCTCTTCCCACCTTGCAAATGGATTGAGTTCTAAAAGAAGATGCGTAATCTGGCTGGCCTACAGGTGGCCTTAAATACCAGAGCTGCTTGATAAAGCACACAAGATCCAGAGTACAACTGAATGGTTTTACAATACTGAACCTAACTCTATTGCATGCTCATGTTTCTGTGGGAAGATGCGTTCACCTTCCCAACTCAAAAGTTTAGTAACACATGTTCCCTAAGCACTCCCATCTGAGACAGTGGGAGCAGAAACTCTGCCAGCTTCCATCCCCAGGTGTTGGCAATTCAATGTGACTTCAGATGGAGGCTTAGAGGGCCTAGGGAGGCGGGATGGATTGGGAGAACAGGAAAAAGAATGAGATGGGTCCTCTGCAGGAAGTGATAAACAGTGAGGGCACAAATGTTGTAGATCAAACCAGTACTAGGCTTGGGACAGGGCATGGAACTACAATGGCATAAGGTAGTAAAGAAATACATTTTATGACCCATAACACATATGCATGTCTTTAAAACCTAAAGCATATGTTTCATGAAACAATGAAACAATACTTACCTTTACTACACAGATGCACCTTGGCATTTTTCTAGGCTATTTCATTTATTTTTAATGCTAGGTCATGACTCACTACATTGATTTCATAAGCCACTAATGGGTTGTACCCTGCAATTTGCAAAACATTGTAGGAAAAGGAAAGCAAGATTAGTTTTCCTTTATTCTTTCTTTTCTCTCTTATCAATCATAGACTCTGGCCTGGAAGAAATCAGAATAGAGGTTGAAAAAACAGGGGCTGGGATAAAAGTGATGAAGGTGGGTTCTAGGCAACATTCAGGGAGAAAAGATAAATGGATAGGAAAAGTGTGGTCATGCTGTCACTGGACCAGCTATGAGTTCCCTAGTAGGAGGTCATATGAAAGGCAACTTGAGAGTAGAACTCTATATCTCCAGCATCTGGCACAGTACTTGGTGCTATTCAATAAATAGTTAATTTAAAATATCTGCCAAATTGATATACATAAGTTAGAGGCTGATTGAACATACACATCTGATCAAAACACAGAGTGAATATCAGAATCTATGCTTGGCAAATGGCAGTGTGGACAGGGTTCGTTGTCAGCAACTGTATCCCTCCCCTTTGTCTCTACGTTCAAATGGCAAAAGGTCCCCATGCAGAGGTATCCCCAACTGGAGAGTCATTCTCCTAGAGGACAACTAAAGACTCAGATCTTTCCTGACTGTCACTAACGGCCCTCAAAATTTTATCTGACCTGTGTCCTGTTTCTTCAGTGCCTGGTTCTCGTCAGAACTAATCTGACAAACCAATCCATACTGAAGTAGTCACGAAAAATACTGACCGCATGTTTCCCTTTCAGACCACATTTGTAATTTAACAGGGAATTTTTCCATCCTAGCCAAAAAAGGTGGATGTTTCAAACCTTGTAGTAGTCAATGGAGAAGAGAAAGTGAAGATGGGACATCTTTCTAGGGACCCTCAAACCACACTACAAGGCCACTATCTACTTTGCCTACAAATTGGAAGTTTCCATTAGTCATTAAACAAGCCCTCCTCCGCTCCAAAAAAAAGTATGAAAGTTGCTAGTACAATGCCTAAAACAGTGAGTAACTAATAAATACTGGTTGGATTAGAATCTAAAACATTTAGGTGGGTAGGCACAGGAGGCAACTTTAACAGGCCCTACTCAACTAGCATTGTCTGTGTTAATGGACAATTCCATGTTGCACTATCCACTAGCTGCACGTGGTTATGGAGCACTTGAAATGTGACTAGTGCAACTGAGAAAAGTGTAGTCACATGTGGCTAGTGGCTATCAAACTGGACAAGACAGGTCTAGACAGTTAATAGACATAAGACACACATTTTGAGCAAGTACCTTTCTCTGGCTGGTGCCCTTGTTAAAAAGCTGCATCTTTTTCTAGATTACCCCAAGACCTGAAATGCCTGTCTTCAAAGGGTTGTCCTTCTTCTTTTAGGACAAAGGGGTGTGGGTGATTTGTGGGAGTTGGTTACAGAGGGCTTTGTTCTTAGATTCAAGCTAGACTGTCTGTTCCCAATCAAAGCAGCTTTCAAATAGAGAGCAGTGCAACCCTGAAACATCCTGCAAGGTCCACCGAGGTTTGCCTGAATATACACCCTCTGCTTGTCAGATGGACATCTCAGCGTGGACCTCCTTGACACAAAGTTTTACACAGAGCCAGAACAACCTCCCAAACCAAGATTGGGCAATTGCTTTTAAAAACCCAACTGGTTGAATTCAAGTTAGAAGAAATGCCTTTTATTTTAACTTGCCTTTTTGTTCCTAGATGGAAAATAGGTTTTTTTGCTCTTCAGGCTATTGAGACATATTTGAAGGAACTGAGGTTATATGGATTTTAACGCAGCAAAAGGTGAACTGTTTTGAGTAACCACCAATCCTGGGCATTGTGAACATGACTTTTCAAGAGTTTCTGTCCATCAGGATTGCATTTGGGAAATTTCATAAGGCTGCTTACAATTGCTTTAAAGTCTTCTAGCAGGTATGGATGCTGAGGACAATGAACCCTAGGGTCGGATATTAATTCAATTTTTCCACCTGTAAAATGAGTAGGCCATTTGCTTCCTAACAACAAATAGCAATGAATCAGCATTTTGATCTTAGGTAATAACATACTCCTTGAGTTATTCGGTAGAAAAGAGGAGTTTCCCAACTCTTCTGGTGGCTCATTCTTCACCAAAGAGGTACTTCTCTGTCTGATCATCCTCTCTCCTCTCAGCATCCTTTTCTTCTTTTTTACTTCCTTTTCATAAAACTTGATGATAAATAGTAAAGATACATGGTCAGAGATGATAAAACCAGGAGAGAAGAAAATCGTTCCAGTTATTTTTTAACCAAGATTTAGGCCTGTGAGTGTGTGTGAAGAATCAAAGTCAGTGTTAAGAATCATTCATATTGCCCAAACTGTGAATGTGTTAAAGATATAATATATTTGGAGCAGACTGAAGAACTTTAGCCAGACTATTTATTATCTAGTTATTGGCATCCTGAAAAGTATAGGGGTGAAGAATAAAGCAGCATGCCCAATAATTGTGTCCTTGGCCCTGTCCTCTTCAGCATTTTTGTCAATAACTTGGATTATACTACCCGAAGCAGACTGATCAAATTGCAGATGATGCATAACTGGGAGTGACATCTAATAAACTTGTTAACCAAATCAAGATTTAAAATGATCTCTCGAGGCTGGGTCAAAACCATTAGGACGTTTTTAAAAAGTAAAAGTCTATATTTAAGTACAAAAAATCAACAGCACATATCCAAGGTTGGGGGGAGCCTGGTTTGACAGAAGTTTCTTAACAATATACCTGGGATATAATTTCAAGACCACAAAGTAGGAGTGGTTTCCATGGAAATCTATGGTGAGCTGTTTTTTGTTTTGTTTTGTTTTGTTTTTTAAAAAAGCCATGCCATCCTCAGTGGCACGGACAGATATGTGTTTTCTAGTCCAGAATTGGGGGGTGGGGAGAGGCATCAGTTCCCCATCTTCTGGAGGGGTTCGACCTTACACAGTGTGGTGCTCAATCCTAGACACTAAACTTTAAGAGTGACGTTTGACAACTGGAACACATCCAGAGAAGGATGGCCAAAGTGGTGAAGAGCCTGGGATATCTGCAGAGCAGTTGGTGATAGGCTGAAAAAAAGAAGGCATAGACAGGTGGAATGCATATCTTCAGATGTTTGAAAGCCTGTCATTTGAAGATGAAGTAGATAGTTTCTGCACACTTCAGACAAAAAAAAAATAATAATCCTCAGGTAGTGAAAGTTACAGGGAAGTAGATTTGCAGTCAATATATTAAGAAATTTCTAATAATTAGGGCCATCCCAAAGTAGAATGCACTGTTTTGAAGAGTAGTGAGTTCACTATCATCAGAAGTATTCAAGAGGAGATGGACCCACCTGCCAATTAAGCTATAGAGGGGATTGTTGCACTTTTTTAGGAAGATGGAGGAGGTGACTGAGGCCATCACAACATTAAGAATGTGATGCTAAGGAATCCAAACAAAATGGGAAATAAAGGTTTGTCTTCTTGACTGATGATGGATCTAAAGATTTTATTACTTATATGTGGTTTTGACTTTAATTATGAAATATTTAAGCCTACAGAAAATAAAACAGACAACTATTAGTTCAATTTTGAGAATACTTTTTGCTTGGGGACCCATCTCACCCTCTCCCTGCTCAGCATGGGATGCAAAATCAAAGAAAATGGCTTTCAAATACTATATGATGTGATATCAAACTTGTAGCTCTTATCTGTCCATGACAAACCTTAGGGCTGATTCAAAGGCATCATAAGAGTTCATCACTTTCCTGCACAGCTTTAAAAATTGTTTCATTGACTGTGACTGGATTGCTGGATCAATTATTTTTTCAATTAAGAGTCCTGCTAAACCCCATGTAAAATGAGTTGCAAGTCAAGACAGGCCCCTGACTACTTTAGATGATTGATGGAGATATGTGGATGGCAGAGACAGGCTGTAAAGAATGACAGTTCTGTGGATTGATTTGTTATGTGGATGATGATTACTGGAAGCCAAGTACCAATACTACTTACTCGTTGACACTCAGGAATTTTTGTAATTTTTAAAAGGAGAAATTTAGCCATTACTTCCATTTATTCTCTGCACAAACCTGTGAGGTGGGCAGAGCAGGTGTTAGCATTGCTGGGTTACAAATGACAGACCTGAAGCCTAGTGAAGTGGCCGGCCCAAGGTCATATAACCAATTAGGGGCTGAACTGTATAAAAACCCATCTCAGTGCAAACACACTGAGAAATAATTTTTAAAATAATATAAATAACATATACCACTTATCAATTGAGCACAGACTATATGAAAGTCATAAGCACTTTACATATATTCATTTAATCCATACAATAATACTATGGGGTAGGTACTATTATACCAATTGTTATAGAAATGGAAATGAGGCTTGGAGCATTTAAGTAACTAGCCCAAGTCTATTTAACCAATAACTTGACCTTAAAAAAAACACTCCAAAACTCTTTACCTTCAGTGCCACAACATAATTTAAACCACTATTGTCTCTCACCTAGACTATAGTAATAACATTTAAAAGGTGTTCCCTACTTTCATTGATGTTCCCTTAAATCTACTCTTCATACAGCAACAAGAAAATATTTTAAAATATAAATCAGTTTATGTTATACCCATGATCAAAATTATTCTAATATTTCCTCCCATAGTCCTTGGCATAAAAATACAAATTCCTTACCAACATCCAACAAGATCCTCCACGGTTGGTTCCTGCCTCCTCTACCAGATTCAACTTGCATTATCCTCTTCCTCACTGGCCATGTTCCAGCCAGGCTAGTCTTCTTTCAGTGCCTCAAATGCATCAAATGCATTTCAGGGCCTTGCCACATGCTAGTCTCTTTGCATAGGGCGCTCTTCTACCATCAGGTGTCAGTTCAAATGCTTTGTCCACAGATAACCTTTCCCTGGCCTAATCTAAATTAAAACCACCTTGTCATGGAGTCACAGCATCCTACACATTCTCCTCTTCATAGTTAGAACGTGATAACCACACATTGGTATGATTATTTGATTCATATTTACTGCTAGTACTAGACTGTAAGCACCATTAAGGCAGAGATCTTGTCTGTTTTGCTCACCACCGTATTTCAGCACCCAGACACTGTTTGTCACACACTAGGAACTTGAAATTTATTTAATGAATGAGTAAGCAAAAAATTAAAGCCCACGCCTGACTCTTGAGTTCCAATGCTTAACCATATTATCTCGATATAAAAGGGCCTAAAAGCCCCTCTTAGCCCAACCCATTTCAACACCTTTCCCGTCATCTCTGACATTGCTATGGAAGGATGATTTGAAGTTACATGTGCAAAATGAATTTTCCAAAATACATGTGTTCATATATTAATGCCTGCATTTGCTAGCAGTTACATTCAAGTAGGATCAAATGTTGATAATAAGTGTTTTCTTTGCCAGCATTTAGATACATGCCATGTAATTGCAAAAATAACTAGTTAGACTTTCAGAAGGCAGTATGCTCTTGAGAGCTGAACAAAATGTTCAAAGGAATTAACCCCAAGATGGTAATTAAACCATGGAATCATCAGCTGGAGAATGGGGCAGACACACTGTTCTGACTCTGAAACCTAAAAGCACCCACTGTGGTTACCAGGACAGAAGACCAAAGGGCATTGGGGAGGGATAATGATTTATATGAACCCAGGGAAGGTATGAGCTGACTACTACCCTATACTCACCCCACCATATCCATCCTCTATCTAATTTCCCCTCTCCTACAACCCCAGGCTAAACACAAATAACTCATTAAAGGGCAGGATCAGGAAGGTAGCTGCCTGCATGGTGGGCTTGGAAGAGTTCAAAATATCCACCCTTCTTAAGTTTCTACTGCTAAAGTAACTCCTTTGGGATTTTCTATATATGTATGCATTTTCATTGGATTAAGGTTTTGCTCTTTGTAAGGAGGAATTCAGAAGGTAAACCTTTGGTTCTCTTGTGGGAGAGGAGCTATGTTGTCCTCCCGAGGGATATTTGATGATGTTTTGAGGCATTCTGGGTTGTCACAACAGGTAGTAGGAGTGGTGCCCATGGCATTTAGAGGGTAAAAGTCACTGATGTTGCAAAACATCTTACAGTGCACAGGACAGCCCTTGAACAAAGAATTATCCAAACCAAAATGTCAATATTGCCAAGGTTGAAAAACCCTGAACTGACCCATTTACAAAGATTCATTTATTAATCCATTAACAATTCATACACAGAGTAGGTTCTTGCAGAAATAGGAGATGGGATAAGTATATTTACATTGATCAGTTGAAACAGAAAGAAGGAACAGTAATTTGATAGCAGTATTCAATAGTCTGGGAAAAGACTGGAAGCAAGTGACCAGTTAAGAGACTACTCTCAGTCAAGAGAAAAGGAATGAGAACTTGAACTGACGATGAACAGGATGTAGATACACGTGCCTTAGAGGCAGAATTGGTGAAGCATTACAAAAGAATGGTATAGGGAAATGAGGGAAAGAACGAAGGCAATCATGACCCTTAAGACTTTAGCTTGGGTGCCCGGAACAAGAGCAATGCATTAGAAGAAACAGGGACAATGGGAGCGGACGCATAGGTGGAGGATGGACATAGAGAAATAATATGCTGAGTTTGTGATGTCTTGAGGGCCTCCGGGTGAGGCTGTTTTATGGGCAGTTAGAAATGTGGCTCTGGAGCTCAGAAGTGCGGCTGAAGCTACAGGTATCTAGTTAGAAGTCATCCACATGGAGGTAGTGAGCTTAGATCCCCTTGCCTTGCACATAGCAGGTCCTCCATAAATATTTGTTGAATTTTTAAAAACCACATTTAAAGTAAGGAGAAAAGAGGGCCAGGGACAAAATCTTCGAAACACATCTTCATTGAGGAGGTGGACCCAGAGGAAACTGAAAAGGAGGAGTAAGAGAGGTAGGGCCAGCAGAGTTTAATGCACTGGAAATCAGAGAGGAGAGTTTCAAGGGGGAAGATTTAGCCAACAATATCAAATGTGGCTCAGCAATCAATTTGAACAACGTCTATGAATAGAGGGGGATTTGACAGTGAAGAAGTCATCATCAAACTTGAGAGAGAAGTTCAGTAGAGGGATGGGAACAGAAACTAGGTTCCAGAAGCTGAAGACTGCAAGGTCTTTATTATCCCATCATTAATAATATTGATAAAGGTGTTAGAATGATAATTGATGGAGGTGGCAGGGATTTAAGAGGAAATGGAATCTTAGCAGATGTTTAGCCTGACAGGAAGAAGGCAGCATAGAGAGACTACAGTGTGGCACTCAAGAGGCCCAACGAGTAAAATTAGGTTCAATTTAAGGACAAGCTCCCTAGCCATCAGAGCTGCGCTTTATAGTGAGCTCCCTTGTTACTGGACGGATTCAAGGAGAGGCAATATGACCTCATGGAAGGTGGCTCATTTATTGAATGGGACTTTGGACTACATAATTCATTTCCAACCTTTTGGACTTATCAGATTAATAATATTTTAGGGGGGAAAAGGTAGGGCAGGTGTACATTGATCCAGAGAGTTACCAACCTTTTGATTGTGCTATGTTACATGCATTAGCTTTCTATTTACTGCTGTAAAAAATTACCACAAACTTAATAGCTTAAATCAACACAATATTATTATCACACAGTTCTATAGGTCAGAAGTCTGGTACAGTTCTCACCAGGCTAAAACCAGTGTGTCGGCAGGGTTGTGTTCCTATCTGGAAGCCCTAAGGGAGAACCTGTTTTCTTGTCTTTTTCAACTTCTAGAGGCTACCCATATTTCTTGGCTTGTGGCCCCTTTCCACTTTTAAAGCTAGCAATGGCCAGGCAAGTCTTTCCCTTGTCACGTTACTCTCATACCGACTCGCGTTTTGCCTCTGTCTTCCACATTTAAAGAAGCTTGTGATTACACTGGGCCACCCAGATAATCCGGGATAATCTTGATATCTTAGGGTCCATTGATTGGCAGCCTTAATCTCATCTACAGCCTAATTTCCCTTTGCCATATAACCTAATTCAGAGACTTTGGGATTCAGACATGGACATCTTTTGGGGAGCCATTATTTTGTCTACCACATAAGAGATATAGATATATAAATATATCTCCTATGTGATAGACATCATCATCATTTATCATCAACGTCATCATTTCAGAAGATAAAGACTACATATAGCACTAAAGAGTAGAAATTATATAGAGAAAAGGACCATCTTTCCAAAAAAACAATTGTCTACCCTACTCCAACACACACAACAGAACACAGCATACATTTATTTCCTTACACTGGTAACTCCACCAATTACTAATATCACAGCTTTAGAAACCACCAGACTATATGATCTCTCAAGGTCCCCTCTAGCTCTAAGTTTCTTTGATCCACTGGAATTCACTGTACTATGAAGGAATTACCTGGAGAACCTTGTTGTGATGTAGCTCTATGAGTTTCTTCATAGCTATATTTTTCGTCTTCCTGCTTGCTTTAAATGCGATCATTAAATCAGCAAGAGACTTCAGTTTCCCTCTTTCCCCCTTGATTCAAAAGGTATGAAAAGTGTTCTGTAAATGATATGCAATATTGTTATTCTGAACTTTGAGGTAATCAAGTTGTTTGACATTTTTGTAATGATGCCTTTTGGAATATGGGTGGTATAATTAGGTGCCACACTGTACATTAACAATACCTGTCTCGACCCTACAGACTCGGGGACTATAAATAAAAGCATGACAGCTGGCTACAGCCTTGCTTGCCACTCACCATTGAAGAGAACGCAGCTGGGGAGCTACACTAGAGTCCCCAGGAATCCAGAATGTAGTTAGAAACGACATCTTCAATGAGAAAAAGTTGGTATTTTCTTACTGGGAATATACAGAGACAGGCACTCTTAGGAGACAGACAACCAAGCTATTTCACACGCAGAAGGCACAGAGGCCCCAGGTAGGCACAGCATTTCACCAGCACAAAGGCATTATATAGGGAGGGAAGAGACAGAGGACAATGGCATTTTCTTGAGCCAAATTAGCAGAGTTTCTTTAACCCATTTTTGCTCAGAAGTGAGACTAGGAAAGAAGAAATGGATAGGAAAGGTGAAAGAGACGGAAAGTGACATCCTGGAACTCAGTGTGAGATAGAGGGCAATGGTTACTGTGGGGAGGATAACACAATAGAGCTAACAGAGGGCAAAGTATGCAGAGAGAGAGAGAAAGAGAGAGAGAGGTAAAGCTGATATACTTCATATTTTATTTATTTGTCTCATTTATTGTGCTTTCCCCTCACTAGTCTGTAAGTCCCAAGAGGACAGGATCTTTTTCACTCCTGCATCTCCCAACATCTATAACACTGCCTGACACATAGTAGACACTCAATAAGTGTTTGATGAATGAATAAATAGCTAGTATTAATTGAATGTCTGTTATATGCTAAGCACTGTTCTAGGTGCTGCCCGTGAATTAACATATTTTAACTTTCACAGCAATGCTGAAACAGGTACTGTCATTATCCCAATTTTACAGATGAAGAAACTCTACCAGAGGCACAGAGATATTAAGTAACTTGCCTAATAAGTAAAGGATACAGGATTTCAACCTATATGGTCTAACTTTAGAACCTGCCTATGTAATAACCATCCTATACTGAGGCTCAGAAAGGTCAAATAACTTGCGCAAAGTTACGCAGCTTATGACTGGCAGAGCCATGATTGAAATCAAGATCTGCCTGTCTCCGAAGCTGCTGCCTTTCCCTCTGCACTTCATGTCTTTATAAGATTGCCAAGACAAACATTTCTTCCATCACCATTTTACCAGTCTTCTAAAATAAAGAAATGGGTGTGAGGCTGCACGTGGTGACTCAAGCCTGTAATCCCAGCACTTTGGGAGGCTGAGACGGGTGGATCACCTGAGGTCAGGAGTTCGAGACCAGCCTGACCAACATGGAGAAACCCCCCCGTCTCTACTAAATATATAAAAATTAGCCAGGCGTGGTGGTGCATGCGTGTATTCCCAGCTACTTGGGAGGCTGAGGCAAGAGAATTGCTGGAACCTGGGAGGCAGAGGTTGCGGTGAGCCGAGATCGGGCCATTGCACTCCAGCCTGGGTGACAAGAGCGAAACTCCATCTCA
>NW_016823208.1:37894-39887 GCF_001698545.2 Rhinopithecus bieti | reverse complement strand
GACAGAGCGAGACTCCGTCTCAAAAAAAAAAAAGAATCATGATTCCCAAAACATCACCAATCTGCAACCAGCTCTCACTGCTGTTATTTGGGGCTGGAGGGAGCTGAGGGAAGCAGCTGGCAGATGAATCATGGGAAAACCCTGGTAGAGCCATCTATGCTACCTTGTCTGAGCGCTAGACATTGAAGGTAAGTCACTTTCATGCAGGTGAATCCTGACCCACACTGCATAAGATAGCTCTGGAGTAGGGATGGTGAGGAGATACCAATAAAGCTTTTCTAAGAGACTAGTTCATAATTCTTGTGTGACCTTGTGTAAGACACTTCCTCCCTTTGTGTCATAGTTTCTTTATGATAGGGAGACATCAGACCAGTGAAACTCTGTTCAATCAGAAGAGCTCCACTGTCTCTTTTGTAAACTAAACTTTTCCATATAAAATTTCATTTGGAGAAAGGATTTCACCACTAAAAACTATGCTTGAGAAACAAGTGAATAAAATATATTTAAGTCCCTTCTAGCTCAAACATTCTAAGAATCTAAAATCATACACATTGTGGGTGGGTCAACGCAGTGTTCCATTCAACCCTACTTTTGATAGCCAGGAACAGGCCTAGGATCTGCTGTGAAAGGCCTTTCACAGGTCCCCCATGCCCCCGCTTCTTTCAGAGGCCATTACCACTGTCCTCATATGGCAGTTGTCTTCCCCATTGGGCTAATCCTCCAGAGGTCTTCTATTGATGTCTGTCTATGTTGGAGTGGGTGGAGCACAGGGGTCAATATTTTCAGGACAGTTGTACTTCTGTTTTATATGAAGGGAGTCAAATGTTTCCTGATTTTCACCTAAAACTCTTCTTATTGATGTCCACCACCAAAAGACAGTGGATCTACCTTTTGTACCATGGTAGCATATTATTCCCCAAGGATTGCCACTGATCTATAAATATTCCTGAGTCCCTTGTCTGAGTCACAACCAGAGCTGTATGCTTAGTTTGGAAATTTTAAGTTTCAGTGGGTTTTCTCACACAGGCTCCCCACACATTTTTATAAGTTCTTCTTTTGTCTCATTCTTCTTGTCATAATATACAGGCTTAAAGATTTCACTGGGTTCACCTTCCTGAAGACAACTCATAAAGATTTACCAAAATCTGGGTTTCACATATACAATATTACTCTGTTGATATAAAGCTTTAAAACAAGCAAAAAAAAAAATATATTGTTTAGGTGTATGTGTTTGTATATTTTTTAAAAACCAAGGTAATAATAAATACAAATTTCATGATAGTAGTTACCTGGGACAGGGGTAGCGGGGAGGAGTGTTATCAATACAGGGAGATGGACTAAAGGAGGACCACACAGATAAAAGTAAGTTATCAGTAATGTTATAGTTCTCAAGTTGGGTAATGGGTTTATAGGTGTTCATTATAGTCTAAATAAATAAATAAATGCAATAAATAAAATATGAAAAGTCCATGTATGAACTAATAATGATTAATTAATTCTGCACCCCGAGTTCAAAGTCAATGATTAGCAATACAAGATTTTTTTAAATAATAACCAGAACCTTGCCACTTATCTTCTGTTTCCTACCACTATTTCAAGAGCTTTTTGAAACTGAAAGTGGATCCTTCTTTTTAAGTTTATATTACCCCTCAATTATTGCCCATAATCTAGTCAGCTTGGAGTTCTCCTTGCTGAAAATATGTTGCATTTTCCCATGAGACTATTTTTGTATAGGATTCATGGATCCTAATTTTTCTTTGCCAGTTGGTATGGATCTGAAAATTACCAGCTACCCTTTGAATCATTTTGGTTGAAGGGCCATGATTGCTTTTCTAATCTTCCAGCCCATGACCATTATTAGTAAGCAGGGGTTCTTTCTAGGGTTGACAGATAAAATACAAGATACCCAGTTAAATTTGAATTTCAGATAAACAACAAATTATGTTTTTAGTGTATGTATGAATTTGAGGCATACTTATGCTAAAAAATTGTT
>NW_016823208.1:22265-36686 GCF_001698545.2 Rhinopithecus bieti | reverse complement strand
TTATTTATTTATTTATTTATTTTGAGAGGAAGTCTTGCTCTGTCGGTCACCCAGGCTGGAGTGCAGTGGCGCGATCTCGGCTCACTGCAACCTCTGCCTCCTGGGTTCAAGCGATTCTCCTGCCTCAGCCTCCCAAGTAGTTGGTACTACAGGCGCCGGCCACCACGCCCGGCTAATTTTTGTAGTTTTAGTAGAGACGGGGTTTCACTGTATTAGCCAGGATGGTCTTGATCTCCTGACCTCGTGATCTGCCTGCCTCGGCCTCCCAAAGTGCTGGGATTACAGACGTGAGCCACTGCAACGGGATTTTTCCTTTTAATATAAAGACCTTTCCTATGCATGTGTTTGAGGGTCACTTAGAATTCTTCAAGTTGAAGACTATTGTTTCCTATGATGGAGATGGTTAAGTGACTGATAATCACTTTTGAAATGCTGCCCTCAAGCCAATGGCTAATGACTTTGGTTGATAAAAAGAGAACAGCCCTAATCAACATAGATTCGAATCAAATGCAGGGAAAGCAAAATACCACATCCACTGAGAACTCTCTATCTCTCACAACAGGGTCAAGAAATGAATTAAATTGGTTTTCCACTTGCCTTCATGCTTTCAATACCTTCTTTATTTTTGGTGCCCAATGTCTTCACTCTTTCTCCTCTGAGGGAGGACTCCAGACCCCCTACACATTCTGTTCTCTCATCCCCATCAAAATTTACCCACCTGCTTTCCCACTCATCCTGGCATCTAATCAGACATTAATTTATGTTACCACAGTAACTGCTAAATAAGATTCTATTTGATCCCTCTCCCAGGCCACAGAATTCTTTTAAACACCTGAAGAAGTAAACTTAACAGTGGTATTTAGAGTTTTCTAGTAGGTAAGGGAGACTATGCAGAACCCCTTAAATCACACCTCATTATGCCTGTTATGTCTGCTTCACATGAATGGAAGTAAGCAGTGGTGCAGATAATCTAAAGATCATTTCCACTTTGTTTGTGAATGCGCCACAGTGTTGTTGTAGCTGATTTGCTTTGCTAATTATGTTCTACTGAAGCTAATATTAAAATTGGTTCACATTGTTTAAGCTCTTATGGGCCAGAAGAGAGAAGAGGCAGCGATGTAGCCCACTTTGAAATGAAGGAGAGGTGACAACTGTGAGGGGGGTGTGTGAAAATTCTACAGGTGGCTAGTGGAGTCTATAAGATACATGCAAAAGGATTAAGATAGAATTTTCCCAATTACACATGGGCAGAATAGGCAGCTACCTAACCCCTGTGACTCAATGAGCACTGAAAGGACAGTCTTCCTATGGCCTGCCCAGAGGCTTAAATCATCTAAATTAATAGCCCACATTAAGGGTCTTAATAATAACATAACTGTGGCTAAGGCATTATGTAACCTGAAGGGTAACACATTTCCTAGCAGACACATTAGCAGTTAGTCTGACTAAATTCTCAGTCACCTATGAGAAAAAGGAATGAAGGGTGGTACACAAAACAATTGTAGTTTGATGGGCGCATTAGTACACTAAGAGGCCCCTGGGCAGCTAAAGTGGAAGTTCAAGAGCACTGAATGCCTTGGAGATGAGCTGGGAGGGTTTTGAAAGGGAGTAAGACAACCTTCACCTCTATTTTTCCCACATTTTCTTAGTTTCCAGCTCATTGTACACATAGAGAATGTGTACCTGTATCAAATTAATTCTCTTTCCTTTCTTACTCTTCTCCTGTTGGGTAACTGGGTTTTCAGGGGCTTCTAGAGGTTTTCTTTTGAGATATGCAATTTGGGGCCTAATTGTACATTGTATTTCTAACCCTACAAGCTGCAGCAAAGGACCATGGAGCTATTGAATCTTTTTCTCTTTTTCTCATTGCAGTCTGCTCCCAGTTCTCGAGAGGGGTGTATGCCATCTTTGGATTCTATGACCAGATGTCAATGAACACCCTGACCTCCTTCTGTGGGGCCCTGCACACGTCCTTTGTTACGCCTAGCTTCCCCACTGACGCAGATGTGCAGTTTGTCATCCAGATGCGCCCAGCCTTGAAGGGTGCTATTCTGAGTCTTCTGGGTCATTACAAGTGGGAGAAGTTTGTGTACCTCTATGACACAGAACGAGGTAAGAAGAGGCATCTGCTATCCTCTTTAGATATTCATGTAATTGTGTTCAAACTGCCTCAGCTCATGTGCCCTTTGCTTCCAATAAATAAAATCTAATTTTCTTTAAAATTGTATTTAATATTCCAAATAAATCAAAGATTAAGATTAAAAAATAAAAGTAATAGTAATTTTAGAACCTAATTTTCAAGCTATGTAGGCCCTCCCTGAAAAGCAGTTTGGAATACCCTCTTGGTTGAGTCACAATTGTTGAAAAGAACTCCTCCCCCCTCAAAATTTTATCTGGTCTAAAATGTATGAAGTAAAAGCAGATTAATCGAAGTAGAGAGAGGCTTAAATTGGAAAGTTTTGGAAAATTAATCCTGTCAGAAACTGTAATTATCCCCATTTCATAGATGAGACAGCTGAAGTCCAAGTGCTTTTTCATACAGCAGTTTAACCACTAAAATGGGACTGGTAGCAATGTCTCTTGCTTCCAGGACTTGTTCCATCAGATCACATTAGGTTTTCGGCTTAGCAGGCCTCAACAATTATCTGATAGAAATAATGAGTGAGACAGCTAAACTGGGCTTTGAGGACTGATTTTTTGTTTTGTTTTGTTTTGTTTTGTTTTGTTTTTGTTTTTGTTTTGTTTTAAATAGTGAGACAGTCTGTGGCCACACCACCCTAAGCATGCCCAGTCTCCTCTAATAGTAAGACAATATATTGAGGATACACTCTATTAAAACAGGCTCAGAAATTAAGAGTCTGATCTTAAAATAATATACAGTAAGGTCTATTGATTAATTTGCTAGACACACACATCATAATTCATCTAATCAGGCTCCTCCAACACCCAGTTGTCTTTGACGGGTTCCTCGGTAAAACCAAGGGATCCTATCACCAAGACATTCCAGAAGACAATGTTACTTAATCAGTCATTTGCCTGTGGTTCCACTTATAGGCTGGGGGTGATTCTGCCTAACTCAGAATTTTTAAACTCAGAAGGATTACATGAAAGACTTATCTGCCTGAGGGGTACCTGGAGAAGAAGTCCTTCTAAGTAACTTAACTTGAATGGCCATTTTGCTCTTGGGAATCCAGAACACTCTTCACTTTACTCTCATTTTGCTGCATCATCAAATCTTAATAGCAAATACTTAGGCCTGTATTTCCCTATTGTACTTACCTCCTGTCATCAAATTTCATGAACTTGAAGCAGGAGACCAGAAGTCTAGTCCAAGCTCTGTCACTAGCTCACTAACAAGTTGACCTTGACCAACTCATTGACGTGCTCTTGGACTTGGCCTCCTCACCTAAGGTGTGTTCCTTCTTAATGTTATATTCTACAATTCTGTGATTTTTTTTTTTTTGAGATATTTGACCAGATACTGACACTTTGTATCTTGCTACTAATCCTAACTTATATATTATCAGTTAGTCAATCCATTCTATAAACCATTATCAACCCCCAGTGGTGGTCTCCAATCCTGTGATAGATGCATATATAATATGGTTTCAAGGGGTGTGGACAGAAAAGATATTTATAAAGCAATTCATGAACAATGCAGAACAATATCAAATTGAGTGCTACGCTGTATACTCTGATTACTTTAAGAATTGTGGAAAGGTTGCACTCCAGAAAAGTAGAGTTTTCAGTGAAAGCTTGCTAGAGAAGCTAACCTTGAAAGATAGGTAAGTTGTGGGTTGCAAGAGAGAAGGGAGATGGGGCTTTGGGGAGGGGAAAAGAGAACAAGCAAACGGCAGGGCCAGGAAGGAACTGTGTGTTCAGGTAGAGCCCTGTCTGACTGAGATACAAAATAGCTTAAATGTTCTAATTCATCATTTGACAAATTTTAATAAATTTCATTTTGTCCAAACACTGAGGACAAATTAGCCTGTTTCCATGTACTGCATACAGCGTAATCTAGTGCATATCAATTTCGTTTTCAGAACTGAAGTTTGTAAGCCAGGCCACTTATCTCCTGAAACATTTTAAAAACTAAATATCAGTTCCACCAACACTGTACCT
The DNA here is from genome assembly GCF_001698545.2 of Rhinopithecus bieti. Taxonomy (NCBI): domain Eukaryota; kingdom Metazoa; phylum Chordata; class Mammalia; order Primates; family Cercopithecidae; genus Rhinopithecus; species Rhinopithecus bieti. The sequence goes on along the minus strand of NW_016823208.1, from coordinate 32,564 downwards.
CTCATTTATTCAAAAGCAGAAGACACAATTAATGAATTTTATCCTCATTTCGCCCTTCTCTGCTCATTAGCTCTCTACTAGAAGAATGGGAGGAAAAGACCATCTATCTATTTCTTACCCTTGCATCTTTTCTCTAATCATCTAACTAAATAGTTTGGACAAGTCTATGGTCTCGGAGTCAAAGAAAGCTTTCTGATTCACATAACTTTATATTTTTCCCCTGCAGCCATTTAGCTGGTGGGACTAATCCACTCTGCTTAAGAAGTACTTCCCATAAACTTTTACACCAATTTACCCCTTGAAAAGCCTTCTTACATTACTGTACTAGGATCCTGTTCTAAAATTTTCAATGGCTTTCTATTGCTCACATTGAAAAAAGCAGTCTGTTCTTCAAGATTTGACATGATTATGCCTCAACCAACTAGAAAACTCATTCTCCCTATGCTACCCAATGAGAACCTCCCATTGTAGGAAGCTCCCATTTTCCACTGCTGCCTAAATGCACCAGAACCATGCCTGCCTCAGCAATCGTACTTTTATTACTACCTGTAATTGTCTGCTTTATCTTGATATATAGTAATCATGCCCATTCTTTCAATTTTCAAAACCCGCCTCAAACTCTACCTCCCCAAGGTAGCCTTCCTTGACCACTTCAGCTCAAAATGATTCATTAATGCAATAGATGCTAAAGCTACAATAAAAATCACATGAATATGGTTAGATATGGTTCCTGCCTTATAAACCTACATTCTAATGATGGAGATAGACAAAAACCAAGTAAATTAACAAATAAAACAATTGCACATTTAAATAAGGTGCTATGAAGGAAAAAAAAGAGACAGATAATAATGGATAGGGCTTAATTTCCAAAGGATGTTCAGTGATGGCCTCATTGAGAAGGAGCATTTAAGCTGAGAACTACAGGATTGGAAGGAGGCAGCCATGTGAAGAGTAGAGGGAAATAGTTTCAAGCAGTAGAAATAGCAAGTGCAAAGGTCACATGGCATGGTTGAGGAACTGAAAGAAGTACAGTGTGGCTAAAGGATAACAAGTAGGTAGAAAGTGGCCTGAGAGCAGACTGTAGAGGTAGACAAGAACCAGATCATAGCCATAGAGTATAAACAGAAGCCATGCTGAGAAGTATGAATTTTATTCTAATTGCAGTGGGAAGTCATTGGAGGATTCTGAGCAGGGGAGTCACATGATCTAAATTTCTGTAAAGAACAGAGTGTGGTGCAAGTAAAAATGAAGGGAAACCAATTGAAAGTCCATTGTGGTCATCCAGATGAGAAATGATGGCAGCTTTGGACTAAGCTGGAGATGGAGAAAAAGAGATGGAGTTGAAGTATACTTTGGAGACAGAATTGACAGAACTAGGGGACAGATTGACTGTGGGATGTGAAGGAGAGGAAGGATTCATGGATGATTGCTATGTGTTTGGCTTGAGAGACTGGGTAAGATGGGAAGATAGTGATGCCATTTACTGAGGTGACTGGACAGGAGGAGACTTAGTTTTGAGGAGGAGGAGACTTAGTTTTGAGGAGCAGAGATCTTACCCACCTCTAAACACCCACAGAATGCTTTTGTCCATGTCATTCATCTGGCATTGAATATAACTGCCTTCTGCTGTTATTTCACTGAGTATGCTCTATACTATACCTTCCCAAGCATTTCTCTCTGGTGTGATAATAAACAACTGGCTAGCCCCTAGATTTATACTTTGTGCCTCCCCTAGTACATAGCACATCCCTGTGTGCCTACTTAGTGTTTTCCAACCTCCTTTAGTGATTCATCAACAATAAGCCCATGTCTGTTTTTCAACAGTGGACTGAAAGAAAGAGAGACAGAAAAAAAGAAAAATAAAGAAGGAGGGAAGGTTGGGTATGGGTAGGAGGGAGAATGGGAAGGGAAGAAAGAAAGAAGAGAGCAAGGGAAGCGAAAGAAGAGAGGGGAGAGAGGAAGGAAAGAAGGAAGGAAGGAAGGAAGGAAGGAAGGAAGGAAGGAAGGAAGGAAGGGAGGGAGGGAGGGAGGGAGGGAGGGAAAGCAAACCCAATTTATAAATCATACCAACCACTTGGTACAGTTGTTTAAAATATTGAGTATTCTGTATTTTCTTGTATTGTGCAATGATCATCTGTTGCTTTAGTAATAAAAATTACGGGGAGAAATTACAATAGAAAATATAATTTTAGAATATTTTAAATTACAGAAGAGAGAAGAGAAAGAGAAACAGAAGGGAACACCTATAATTACATTCATAAGCTAAATATACAAATGATGTGACTACTGTATAAGGGCAGGGATGAGTGGGGAGCTGAGAAATGGGTTAAATGTTTGAGGTCATTTAAAAGAATTGTAGCACAACCAGGGTAAAGTTTTCTCTGAAATTATGAAACATTGAGTGGATTTCAGGGCTTTGTTGACTCTGCTTTTATTTCTGCGTGCAGACAAAAGTCTGATTTGGGGTTTGCAGTTTGTCACTTAGTTTCTAAAATACTAGCTTTATTCATTAATACAAAGTTGAAAATTACATTCTTGGTGCTATATACATAAAAGAACAGTTTTTGAAAAAATTATAAGGTTAAGTGTGTTGTCTGCCCTATCTGTACCCTCTCTTCTCTATTAACATCCTCTTTCCTTACTATGGCACTATGTTTACACCTGCCCTCCCTGGTAGGAGCTAAACCTTAACATCTCTATCTCAACCTGCTTCTACAGCTTCATAAAACTTCCCTATCCTGCTTTTCTTCCCACTGATTAATAGTCTTTCTCTGCTAGTGACAACAGCTCAACTGACCAATTTATTCATGCTTATTTATCTATGGCTATTAACAACTTGATGGGTTAGTGCATCCAGGGAAGAAGAAATTTCTATTCAGGCAAAGGCCTTCCTGTGAATACAGAACCATAATCCAAGGTGTAGCTTTTTAATTCCGGGATTCCAGGCACCATGAGTCCAGTTTGTGAGGTCCTTTGCCCACATGCCTTCCTATATAGAAAGTCCTAAAACCATGTCAGGGAGGTGGCCATCTCTTCCAGTTATTAGACTTATTTTTTGGGTGCAAGTGACCTAGTTCTCTGTGGTGCTAACATTTCCCCCAGAACAGCAACATACTTGAGAACTGCAGACAGACTCTCGTGCACCTGACAACTCTCCTTGGCTTCAATGGGCACAGCCCACAGAGATGAAAGAATCTGGCCCAGCTGTGGCTCTCAGCTTAGATAATGAGATAATAGCTCTGGGTGCCCTTTGAGGCAACTAGTCCCTACCTTCTTGCCAGTGTTCAATAAACTCCTGCTGTCTCCCATTCTCAACCTGAAACTCCCTACTCAGTTCCCAAGTAACTCTCTGGAAGTCAACAGCCTTCTAACAGACCTTTCTATTTTCTTTCAAAGGTTGTGACAGGAACATAGGCAATTGTAACCATTATTCCATCAGTCAACAAGCAATTATCAAGCTTTCTCCAGTGCTAGCTTGTGTTAGGCCATTGGTGGGGTTTAAAAGAAGCAGAACTAAATCTTGCCTCTGAGAACCTGACAATACTGTTGCTGAAAGAGTGACTTATCTAAGGGGCCTGAAAAAAATAATTTTTAATACAGCTGTTTCCATATCCACCAATGAAATATGCATTCATTAGAGCAAGAACCTTGTGAAAAGATTAAAGGGTTGTCAGATAGCTAGGAAGGTGGGAAAATGTTGGAAGGTCCTAAAGGGCTTAAGAGGTAAAGGGATTCCCCAAGAAAAGGAGAAAAGGGCCTGTCCTCAGAGGACTATGAATGTTTCAATGGCTGGATTTGAATTCTACTGAGAGACAAGCAAAGTTTCAGTTCCTCGCACCTTTCTGCATGTTGTAATGCTCCACCTGCTTACGTAGCCTAGCCTCATCCCATTCACCCAGTCCTACTTTTCCAAATAAAGCGCAAAATACCTCTCTCTCTCCCTCTTTCTCCCTCTTTCTCTATCTTCCTTCTCTTTCTTCGCCTCCTTTCCTCCTTTCTCCTCTCCACTCCTTACGTCCTTTTTTTCCTCTCTACACACACACACACACACACACCTCAATACCAATCAATGGCACATGTCAACAAATCTGTTATTGTTATCATTTTATTCTTATTTTGATAAGAGCAACTGCCATTTCTTAAGCACTTATTATGCACTAGGCCCTGAGTTTATGGATTATCACATTTAATCCTTGTAACATCCCTGCATCTTTACAACTGAGGAAACCAAAGCATGGAAAGGTTAAATGATTGTTCCTAGGGTCACACAGCTACAGAGTAATAAAACCAGATTTCAACCTAGGTCTGCCACGTTCCACAGTCTATGTACTGTTCTCTGACTGACATACTGCCTCCTACATTCTTAACAGTTGAACATAACTATTACCTCTTCCTTTAGTCTTCCCTTCAGCCATTCTTTAAAGACCAGATACTTAGACCCTCCCTATCCTGGCTGTCTTCCCATGGATGCAATCCAATTGCCAATTTCCTTCTTAAGGTGTGGTATCCACAAATGAACGTAATATCTTGTTGTCTCAGGGTACCAGGAATCCAGACAGGCAAGAGGTCAAAAATCCAGGTTAAGAGGTAAATGAGTTGCAAAGGTGAAGGCAGAGAGACGGCAGAGTTCTAAATGCAGGCAGAAGGTAACTGCTGTGATGCATACTAATGGAGGGTTGTGCTGAGGCCCTGATTCTGAGGGAAGGGAACTCATCTATTCTTCTCGGGGTCAGAGACTTTCCTGAGCACAGAAAGATAAATCTGCAGGTTGTCATTGCTAAGGGGCTATATTTCTGGTTGGAGGAGCCTATTCTGGTTCAGGATAGGCCACTATCATGAACTTCTTTAAAGTTCCAGCTAAGTACCATGAGTGCTTGGCCAAAACTGTTAAGACAGTAGCAGGGTATCTCAATTATTAAAGAAAGAAAGAAAAAAAAAGGACAGACTATCATGGATTCTTTTTCTTCTTCACTTTAAGAACTGATTAAAAGATGTACGAAGGAAACAGATGGCTCCAATTCTGGTCGTGTCCATTTGCCTTCTGGGAAAAGTGAAGTCAAGAGAGTTTTATTGAAATTCAAGATACTTTTTACATCTGAATAAATTAGGAAGGCCCAGCGAGTACATTATTGTGTGAGAGACAGATACTAAATTCCCCTGTTTGAGCAGCAATAATCAGGGTTGACAGTACCTGAGACATTTGGTAGTTTCCACAGCCTGCCTAATCTATTGTGATGAGTTTTCAACTATGAGAGCATCTTGAGAGCCCGCACAATAATAATAGTGAATGACTATTTGGACTGGATTGTGAATAAAAGACTGTACATTTGTCTGTAATGAGAATTTCATTGAAAATGAAAATACCAGAGCTGTCATATTTTTTAATACTTCGATTTGCACATCCTTGACTGCTTTGGGGCATAAGAAGAGAAAGTGCCGAGCAATTTGTTGTCAGCTCTTGAAATAAATTATCATTTAAACACTTCCTCTCCACAAAGGTTATTAGCTTAGTAGCTCATTCCTGGGGTTGGACCATCATTAGGGGGAAAAAAAATCACAAGACATTAAACTACCCTTTTAGTAGCTGAATATTAGTTACTGTGGAAATTGTTCTCTCGGTAGCTTAACATATTTTTCTGTAGCTCTCCAATGCTGCAGATTAGGCTGCAGCAACTATTAATAAATACTGTCATATTTTACAGCTGTCATGCAAAGCTGAAAAAAGGCTTCACTGTGATTAGATCCTGTTTACTGTAATATTTCCAGCTCAGACTCAGAAAGGCAGTTTTCCTATAAAGGTATTTTCCATAAGTAGAATATTTCTCCAGAAAATGACATGATTAATTTTAATGTATTTTTAACTCCTTGGTGGCAGTGAATTTGAGGTTGAATTGACTTTACAGCCAGAGACATTCCTCTCTAGAGACAAATTAAGCTAAAATGTCAAATTTTCTCTCTTGGGTTGTCCTTCATATGCAGAAACGGTGCTACTGTCAGGAGATATGCATTGAGTAGCCCCCCATCCCCATAGAAGGATGAATCTGCACTGGTTTATCCAACTTCTTTTACCCTGTCCCTCTTGTGACCAATTGCATTGTTTGCAAGACAGCTGGTAAGGATGTTGGGTAGGAATATCACTTCAGTAGGCTAGCTAAAAATTCTGCTTCCTGAGCTAAAATGTCATCATACGAGCTAAAGAAACAGATCTCCAGCCCCCCTACAATGCATTAGCTGTTTGAAATGGTATTCACAACTCTGAAAAAAAAAGGAGGTGACAGCTGGCAGGGTTGCTTTTGCTCTGACCTTCTATTGCTTTTTATCAAGCTCCTTGAGGGAATTAACCCTCACTAAGCTGAATATCTAGCTTTTAATGAATAGGTAGTTCATTAACCATTAAGGGTTCACTGGAGTAGTCTATAAAGTCAGGGTTTGGGCCTGAAACGTCCTCGAAAAGGTTCTTCTAAATGTTCCTTGGGGCAGGGATGGACAGCGGTATAGACCTGCAACTGTGACTTTGAGGTTTGTCCCTTGGAGCCCTTTAGACAACAATTAAAGCCAAGCAGGGTTGTTGTGAGAGTTTAACAAGATAATACATATAAAGCCTTTAGCACCAAGCTGAACACAGTAACATGCTCAATGAATTTTAGTTCTTATTATTTTATTACCATTATGGAACAGTGGTCCTCAATAGAGAGTGAAGGTAATTTTCCCCCCTCAGAGTACATTTGGCAATGTCTAGAGACATTTTAGTTGTGGGTAGAGGCCGGGAATGCTGGTACACATCCTACAATGCACAGGACAGTATCCTTCTCCATGCTCTCAACAAAAAATTATCCAGCCCAAGATGTCAACACTGCCAAGGAAGCAGCAGTTCAAATAAATGGTTGCAGAAACTCCTTAAGGGGTTGTCAGTGAATCAATCTAGCATTTATTGAGTGTCTCTTACTATGCCTAGATCAGTAATAACAGCTCTGTTTAATAAGTAGAGCGAGCGTTTGATTCTGAAGAGCTTATATCGTGGCCAGAGAGACATATTAAGATTAATGCACAGAAGCAAATATTAGTGCAAAAGAGCATAAAGCGAGAGCTAGATTGTGTGGTATGGATGTGAAGTACTGTGTGAATCCAAAGAAGAGAAAGTTCATGATAGGCAGGCTGGTCTAGTCAGGGAAGGCTTAATGGAAGAAGTCACAAATGTTTCTGAGGCCACCACAGAACTGCCTCCCCTAGCAATGACCTTACCTTGATTACTAAGGCCAAGTTGGTATCCAGAACCAAAACAACATGGCATTCCCGTCAATGCTCCCAAACTTCACAGCTCAAGGCAAGAAATACAATTAAAAGAAAAACCCAAAAAGGAACAATGTTCCTTTTACCAAATGGAAAGCAATTACAGGGCTGTTGAAAATAGGCAGTAAACAAAGGGAGGGAGGGAAATATTGGCAAAATCCCATTTTCTCAACTAATCCTGTAGCAAAAGTGCAATTTGCAACAAAATCAGCAGTGCTCTTTGCCACTCTCTTGCAGTCAAACACACTGTTTGGCATCAGTATGGCTACACATGATGCCTTAGCCAAAAAGTGCGTGTAAGCAAGGAGGACAGAATATGAATTGGAGAGGAGAGGAGAGCAGAGGTCAAGGTGGAGCACAATTCACTTCACCTCCAACTGAAGTCTCTGTAGACCATCGCCATTCAGAGGAAAGAGGGGGCACACATAGAGACTACTTCACTCCCTGTCTTCCTGGATCCTTTCCAATCAATAAGTTGCCAGTGTCGGTTGCTGTCCTGCTTTGTCGACTCCACAAACGGTCTGATTAATTCTCTGGTGTTAACTGCCTCAGCAGGCTTTCTCAGCAGTAGAACAGAGGCTAATTAAGATCATGTCAGCCGAGGAGGCTGACAGGTTATGTTCCTGGGCTACACTGAACTTTTAGAGGGTGCTTCAACTTCACGGCAGGCAGGCAGTGCTTGGCTAGGTGCTGATCCCATAGCAGGCTTCCCACTTACTTCCACAGGTTCCTGTGTCAATGGGTCTCCATTTTGTTAACGATTTACATCCTTCTCCTTGGGGTAAATAGTTGCTACTATGGTGCTTTCAATTGCATTACTTGGGCTCTCTTTCATTTACATTTTTAATATGCTTGTAAACAAAGATAACAATTAATAGTGAGGTCGTTTTCCATCCTAAATCACATGTGTGTCTGAGAGTGTGTATATGCTTTTGCATCTTACCAACATAAAGCCCACAGAGGTGAATTTAGGACAAATAAAGGAAACTCTACTTCTCACAGCAGGTAGAAAATGGAGGAGACATATGGAACTCATTACACCAAGTGGTGGATTAGACTGAAAATATAAATAGCTTTCCCCTCCCCCTAAATAAAAGCTTAGATGAATTCATGGATGACAGACCCATAGTGAGCTATTAAGGGAAACAGAGATGTTTGGAAACTGAGGTTGGCACAAATCACCAAGTAGATTTTGAATCCATATTTACCCTCTCATAAGCAAATGGCCACACAGAGTACTGGCACTCTATCCTCTGTGTTTTAAAATGTAATCTTAAGAATCCACCAAGCATCTAGGAGACAGGAGGGATGCTCAGAAACAGAGGAAACTTCTCCAGGAACATTCTGTCTGGTTTCATATAGAGTCTCTAACCAGTCAAAGATAAACAAAGCTGGACATTTGTTAAAGAGCTAAAGACCAATTTTAATTCGTAATATACAATTGCAGTAGGGAAAAGCGTTCAGCATAAACTGAACTGACCTTCAATTTGTACAGAGGTGGCTGGGCATTTTGAAGAGGAAATGAGGGAAAGGGAAGGGAGATGAAAGGGGCCCAATAGAGTCAGGAAAGTGAAAAGTTACAAAAGCAGGAAAAGGGAGGTTTGGTCTATGTGAAACTCATCTGAGTTTGTCAACTGACACTTACTGAAGTTAGGCTCCTACCCTTCCACAGAGGCTGGCAGACAGGAGCACTATATTCAGGTGTTGGGTGAAACAAACAATAAATTATTTTGGCAGCCTTGAGTCTTCTCAGGCAGCCACTTTAAGGAAGACTAGAATCATCCTAGAGATGTTGTCTTGGGCTATTAGAAACTATGTTAGTGTTTTGTTCTAGTCTTTATAGGCCAAGATTGTGACAGGGTTGAGAAGAGGGCTCAGAGGAGCATGAGGAGAGTTTGGTCAAAGAATCTTTGTCACCACATGTCAAGAACACTCTATTATGAGAGGTGAATAGTCCCGTTAAAGGTGTTGAAGAAACGCATCATCAAATCAGAACCTCAGTTCCAGGCCCAGCTCTGCCACTAAGTAGCTGCGTAATCCTGGGCAAGTCACAATAGCTTTTCTGGTCCTTGGATTCCACACCTGTAAAATGAGGGAGTGGACTCCATCATTCTGCAACTAACAATTCCTGAGTGCAGGAATTTTGTGTCAGGGGAATTACAGGTGTTATGGAAGTGAATGAAACAGAGTGCCTCCCCTTAATAAGCTCACAGTTTAGAAGGGCAGCATAGACATACAAAAAAATAAATACATAAATAGAATCTAGAGTGATCCCTTTTGATTCTAAAATTCTGTGGGCTATTACAACACTTCCATTTACAGTTGACCCTTAAACAACATGGGGTAGGGGTTTACCCACCTGTACAGTTGAAAATCCACATATAACTTTGGAATCTCTCAAAACTTAACTACTAATAGCCTACTATTATCTGGAAGTGTTACTAATAACATAAATGGTTCATTAACACATATTTTATATGGTATATCTATTATATACTGTATTCTTACAATAAAGTGAGCTAGAGAAAAGAAAATGTCATTAAGAAAATCATAAAGAAGGGAAAATATATTTACTATTCTTTAAGTGGAAGTTAATCATCATAAAGGTCTTCATCCTCACTGTTTTCACATTAAGTAGGCTGAGGAGGAAGAGGAAGAGGAGAGGTTGGTCTTGCTTTCTCAGGTGTGGCAGAGGCAGAGAAAATCCATGTGTAAGTGGATTCATGCAGTCAAATCTTTATGGTTCAAGGGTCACCTGTATAATGAAACTAGAACTTATTTCAAATGAAGTTTGAAATGAACTCTTAAGGAGGGTTATGGAGACACAAATAACCAGCCACATTGGCTTTGGAAATTGGCCAGAGGCCAATTTCTAAATTCCTAAGTGCACTCACATATTTCCCTTCTTGTTCATTTCTGTGCCCTGAACCCTTTCAGGACTCTGATAGATAGGCGGCAAAAGGAAACAATGCCTAGATAGTAGATTAGGATATCCCAGTAGATCTTAAA
>NW_016823208.1:0-22150 GCF_001698545.2 Rhinopithecus bieti | reverse complement strand
AAAATATAAATAGCTTTCCCCTCCCCCTAAATAAAAGCTTAGATGAATTCATGGATGACAGACCCATAGTGAGCTATTAAGGGAAACAGAGATGTTTGGAAACTGAGGTTGGCACAAATCACCAAGTAGATTTTTGAATCCATATTTACCCTCTCATAAGCAAATGGCCACACAGAGTACTGGCACTCTATCCTCTGTGTTTTAAAATGTAATCTTAAGAATCCACCAAGCATCTAGGAGACAGGAGGGATGCTCAGAAACAGAGGAAACTTCTCCAGGAACATTCTGTCTGGTTTCATATAGAGTCTCTAACCAGTCAAAGATAAACAAAGCTGGACATTTGTTAAAGAGCTAAAGACCAATTTTAATTCGTAATATACAATTGCAGTAGGGAAAAGCGTTCAGCATAAACTGAACTGACCTTCAATTTGTACAGAGGTGGCTGGGCATTTTGAAGAGGAAATGAGGGAAAGGGAAGGGAGATGAAAGGGGGCCCAATAGAGTCAGGAAAGTGAAAAGTTACAAAAAGCAGGAAAAGGGAGGTTTGGTCTATGTGAAACTCATCTGAGTTTGTCAACTGACACTTACTGAAGTTAGGCTCCTACCCTTCCACAGAGGCTGGCAGACAGGAGCACTATATTCAGGTGTTGGGTGAAACAAACAATAAATTATTTTGGCAGCCTTGAGTCTTCTCAGGCAGCCACTTTAAGGAAGACTAGAATCATCCTAGAGATGTTGTCTTGGGCTATTAGAAACTATGTTAGTGTTTTGTTCTAGTCTTTATAGGCCAAGATTGTGACAGGGTTGAGAAGAGGGCTCAGAGGAGCATGAGGAGAGTTTGGTCAAAGAATCTTTGTCACCACATGTCAAGAACACTCTATTATGAGAGGTGAATAGTCCCGTTAAAGGTGTTGAAGAAACGCATCATCAAATCAGAACCTCAGTTCCAGGCCCAGCTCTGCCACTAAGTAGCTGCGTAATCCTGGGCAAGTCACAATAGCTTTTCTGGTCCTTGGATTCCACACCTGTAAAATGAGGGAGTGGACTCCATCATTCTGCAACTAACAATTCCTGAGTGCAGGAATTTTGTGTCAGGGGAATTACAGGTGTTATGGAAGTGAATGAAACAGAGTGCCTCCCCTTAATAAGCTCACAGTTTAGAAGGGCAGCATAGACATACAAAAAAATAAATACATAAATAGAATCTAGAGTGATCCCTTTTGATTCTAAAATTCTGTGGGCTATTACAACACTTCCATTTACAGTTGACCCTTAAACAACATGGGGGTAGGGGGTTTACCCACCTGTACAGTTGAAAATCCACATATAACTTTGGAATCTCTCAAAACTTAACTACTAATAGCCTACTATTATCTGGAAGTGTTACTAATAACATAAATGGTTCATTAACACATATTTTATATGGTATATCTATTATATACTGTATTCTTACAATAAAGTGAGCTAGAGAAAAGAAAATGTCATTAAGAAAATCATAAAGAAGGGAAAATATATTTACTATTCTTTAAGTGGAAGTTAATCATCATAAAGGTCTTCATCCTCACTGTTTTCACATTAAGTAGGCTGAGGAGGAAGAGGAAGAGGAGAGGTTGGTCTTGCTTTCTCAGGTGTGGCAGAGGCAGAGAAAAATCCATGTGTAAGTGGATTCATGCAGTCAAATCTTTATGGTTCAAGGGTCACCTGTATAATGAAACTAGAACTTATTTCAAATGAAGTTTGAAATGAACTCTTAAGGAGGGTTATGGAGACACAAATAACCAGCCACATTGGCTTTGGAAATTGGCCAGAGGCCAATTTCTAAATTCCTAAGTGCACTCACATATTTCCCTTCTTGTTCATTTCTGTGCCCTGAACCCTTTCAGGACTCTGATAGATAGGCGGCAAAAGGAAACAATGCCTAGATAGTAGATTAGGATATCCCAGTAGATCTTAAAACCCTTCCTGGTAGATCTCCAAGCCAGGGGCTGACACAACACACTTCTAGCAAGTTTTCTTCTAACAAGGTTTGTCAGTATTCTCAACAGTGGCCTCCTCTCCACTTAAGGCCTTTCCTGCCATCATTCTTCAAGGTCTTAAAACACGGACCTATATAACCATTTGCAATTTCCAGGATTCCTTAAAATAAAAGAAGTATTTCTTATCAAAAATGATATGAATTTCTGGGATAAAAGATAAAGCAGTTTTACTTCTTGAATATTTTTCTAATGATTCAAAACCCTTCTCTATGCAAAACAGTTACAATTTCACATGGGCTTTCCAGAGGCCCCAACCTCTCTCTCCAGTTCTAGATCCGTAGTTTGGTTTCCCTCTAAAACCTTTTTCCTGATGCCCTACCTGGACCTCAAACTCAATATTCTGAATTCCGAATTTATTCCTTTTTCCCAGAAAACTTTTGCCTCCACTTATGTTCCCACACTCAGTGAATGGCACTGCCCAGTTGCCCAAAGTAGAAACCTCATCCTTGAATCTTGCCTCTTCGTCATATTGCACATCTCATCACCAAAGACCCTCGTCTACATTTCCACTACCACTGACTCAAGCTCAAGTTCCCACCATCTCCTGCAACATCCTCCTAACTGATCTCCCTGATCTTACCCCCTCCACCACTGATAAACAGCAATCTTCCCATCATGTCACTCCCCTGCCTAAAAGATTTCAACAACATTCCTGTTACCCCTAAATTCTAAGCATGGCACACAAGGCCCTTCATGATCCAACAAAACTCCAACCCACTTTCCTAGTCTCTTCTCCAACCATCCCTTAAGTACTAGTGCTCTATACTATAACCATATGGACCTATGCTACTTTCAGTATGTCACATGGACTATGACCTTTTCTGCCTCCATTCCTTTGCAAATACTTTTCATTTTTTTAGCAGTTAACCCCCTCACTCCATTCCCCTGATACACACACACACTTTATATGGTAAATGACATTCAAAATTCTGCTGAAATATTTGCTTCCCCAGACCATAGATCTCCAGCCCCTTAGCCCTGCTGTGTGTCCTCATAGCTCTTTATGCAGCAATGGTCTTACAATAGTAGTATTATCTGTTTATATGTTTAACTCCCTCACAATACTATGAACTTCTTGAAGACAAGATTGTTGTCTTATTTGTCTCTGCCAATACTGCCTGGATTATTATTATTTGTAAATTGAGCAACTGAATGAGTGAATGAGATAACTTTAGCTAAAAACAAAATGTAGGATTACAGGAACACTGAGGAACTAGCAAAGCACATGGCCTTGAGTAGATTGTGTCCTCAAATAATACATTAGATAGTCATCTACCTCCTGTGCACTGGGCTTGCCTTGATTTTTACCCAACCTCCCTACCAAAAACGTTACCTTCCTGGTCCAACCAACTTAAAAGCAAAACAGATATCTTGGTTCTGGGAACCTTAGTCATGGGTTTCTGGCTAGAGGACAAAGCTGCAGTGCGCCTTATGGTTCCTGAGTCTCAGCTAGTAGAATCATTAACATATGAGGAATCTCAAGAGCTAGGGTGTAGATATAACACTATTTCATACAAATCAATGGTATTTAGAGAGCCACATGAATTCTCTAAAGACAAGAGTAGCAAAGTATTATTTTCCACAGCTCCTAATGAAAAACTAAAGAAGGAAAACGGCTTCAAAATGTCTGTGTAGGCAATGTGGCAAGGATGAAAAATGATGTGAGAACTGATACAGGTAGTTATCAGTTGTCTGTACCAGAGGAGGTAAGCTTGGCACAGATAATCCAAAAGGCATTTCTGTGAGTATAAAATAGTGCCTTTTCACAATGCATATTCCTTCTTGGTTCTATCTTTCTTAGGCTTGACTGAGCATGGAAAGTAAGGGAAGTTATCTCAGGAATAGGAATGTTTCGGATGTCCCTTCAATTACATATTCCCAAAAGTCAGGGAGCATCCTTTTGAGGGACTAGCAGAAGTAAGATACAAAATAATTGTATGTGGAAATATAAGTGGATGGGGCAACACAGAAGAAAAGAGAGGGACACTAAATCCAGGGAGAAAAAGAGTAGTTTCAGGGCCATAAAGACAAACATTGCTGATCTCACAGTGACCTGAGATCCTTGTTCCTAAGACTATAATGACTGACAGACACAAATAAAGAATAAACAAAATCAACAAAAAACATCATAAGCTTAGTATTTTTTGCTAAAGAAATTTGATGTGAGGTTTTATATTTGGTTAATATATTAAGCTGTAATATATTGCATTAGCTGTATGCATCAGCTGTAAAATTTCCAGGTTCCAGCATGCATACTACAGAACTATTTCACAGAAGCATTTTATACCTCTGAGAGGCTGAGAAAAAGGCTTCCAAAGATTGGTCCAGTCTCTTTTTCTCTTGGAAAGCTTTTGGCACAAATGTATTCCTTTTGATCAACATATGACAAAGGAACAGTAGAATATTATAATTAACTCAAAAACTAAAAATCTTCCATTCCTCACATAATATAAATAATATAAATATAAATAACAAAAATATAATGAATACATAGATATCAAATACAATAAGGTAAAAACCTTAAAAACCTTATAATACTAAAAATCCTTTAAAAATCGTGTTTTTATCCCTACCACTTCATAATACCACATACGGGATAAAGTGCGAGAAATAAGTATTAAAAAAATTAGATCTTAGACAAATGTCAAGTAGAAAGGTCTTTAAAGAATCCTGAAGGTTCAGGTTCTGAAAAAACCATGAATTGGACCACCAAATATTTGATCAAGTTGGATAGAATCATCCTAATCATGACTCTCTCTCCTTTTACTTAAAATGTGGGATTTGAAAATCTGAAGGCTAGCCCCAGATTTATCGCATTAAGCCTTTTCTACCCTGTCTCAATTCTTTTATCTGCATAATGGCAGTAATATACTTTGCACTCTATCTTGTAGGAATAAAGAAGAATGGCATAGTGATGTAAGCTAAAATCAAAATGCCGAGTATGACTGGGCAATTGCCTAAAGCTAAAAGAACTGCTCTGTATATAAGTGATTAAGATGCGAGAGGAAAGCCTCTTCCTTTTGTGCCCACACAGTCACAGTGCTTTGTGTAAGGCTTTACCCAACAGAATTGAAAGAGTCAATGTACCTTCCCATGTTCCTCATGTACTCACCCACCCAGGAGAATGCAGTCAGTTCTATCTACTTCTCACATCGATTAACAAGTCAACAAGTCACGGCATTAAATGCTAATCAGAACAGGGGCTTTTGTGGTATACTCTCTGGGCCATATTGTGACGAGCAAGAATGACCACAGGCATTAGGCTCTGTGTTGTGTGACTGTTTCCTCACCAATAAAGTGAACATAATAATTGCCCCTAACTTATAGGACTGTTGTATGGATTACATCCATGAAAGGCACCTAGAACAGTTTCTGCCACATAGTTAGCATTCTGTAAGTGTTTGCCACTACCATTATGCTCTTACTAGGGTCACAGGAAAGCAGACTTCTGAGACATAAAATGAAGATCTTTAGCTGCCCTAGCTGATGTTTCCCATGTCTTGGTGCCACCTTGCTCATCTCTCCAATGTGCTAATTTTGGTTTTCTTCTGTGAGAATCAGAACCTGTTCCCAGGAGAGGAGCTGGGAAACTCATTAACACTTCATGAAGGTAGAAGTGGCTGATGGATAACCTCTCTCAGACATCTCTGTGGTTTAGGCAAGTGTAGAAGGCCTCGGGCCAAAGGAAGGAAGTCTTGCTTTTGGAATCACAATACCGGTGATCACAAAGGGCCGGGGTTCATTTCCTTCCAACAATCCTAACTACATAGCCAGCCATCCGCCTATCCCATATTTTGCTGAGGTTAGGCCCCTTGCTGAAGAGAAGAATGCAATCAGAAAAGCTGTACCAATGCATTTTTATGGTTTTACTGGGCATATATTTTGGAGAATCATAAAAAGGAAAATGACATTCTCTTTATTCACAAGCAAATGGAAATGCCTAAAGGCAGCTTGAGCTAAACAGACTTATTTGGAAATTCTTGAAGTCAGTGGCTCCACCAAGAATATATCTACATTTTCATTACTTAATAAGCTGACAGAAAGCAAAAAGCATACGTCTTTTCTGACATATTTTTAGGCTCCCCTGGATTCATAGTACATATTGAATCTTAGAATTGGGAAACAAAGCTCAGTTTATGGTCTTGCATTTGTTTGGCTTAAGCTGGTGACTACTAGGAATTGGAAGGAATGGCCATGTATCTAGTTCCAAGTTCCCTTCCAAGCTCTCCCTTCACCTGCAGGCCCATTTCCTGAGGACATTGCCATATGGATGGATGGGCCCAGCCATTTGTGTGTATCATCCACTAGGAGGGCCATGAAGAGAAAGCAAAGGACAACCATCGGAGAGCATGCAGAATATTTGGTTATTTTGTGGGAGATCACGGGAAAGATTTTTTGTGGCCTTAAAGACAAATAAATAAAAAGATAGGATAGCCACTACCCTCACTGACAGCCCACATAAATCTAAATTCAATGTTCCCCAAACTCAAGCTTCCCTCGTCACTTGATCATAGGGGCTGTCCCCCCACAAGTGGATGTTCAGAATTCTGTGGTACAATGGATCTATTTTCTGAATGTGAAAACAGTACACAAGGTCTGAAAATATGTTTTCTTTTCTTTCTGACTTTTCTAAGGCAGTCCTGAGGATTCAATCCCAGCTCTGACAGAGATGCTGTGTGACTTTGGGCAACAACCTGTCTGAGCGTCTTTAAAATGGCAATGATTATAGTATCTACTTCACTGGATACTGTTATGAAAATTAAATGAGATACTGTGAAAGCGCTTAGCACAGTGTCTGATAAACAGAAGTACTCAATAAAGTGTAACTATTAATTATGATAAATGATTAAAATTGTATAAAAGCATCAATATGAAATCACATTTAGTAATTTCAAATTTAGTTACTAATTTTATAGAAAAGAAGAAAGACAAATGAAATTTGGATTGTCCTAGAAAATCCTGGGTGTTTTATCACTGTATCTGTATGTACTGCTTCCCCTTCAGATTAATAAGACATCTTAGAAGAAGAGACAGAAAGAAGACAAAAATTGGAGGCAAAGGCAACCTTCTCACTGACCCCATAATTTCTTATAGCTGCTGATAAGCTATTTGGAGCTCTGTAGATCTGATTTTTGTTTCTAGAACCCATCTGTTTTCCTCTCTAAATGTGCTAACTTGAAATTAGAGAAGATTTCCATAAACTATTTGTTTCATGATCTCATCTAATATGAAACTGAAAGTTCAAAATTATTGTTTAACTGGAACCTACTGAAATGGAAGACCATTCAGTTATTCTAATTAATATTATTCAAAAGATAACCTACCACTTTACACTTCCAAGCACTTTCCCCATGTCTTTTATTATCATTCACGCTTAATGAGGAGGGCAGTGCAGGTATATTGTTGTTACTTTACAGATTTTAAAATCTATATTTTAGGGAGGGTAAGTGATTTGTCCAAGCTCACACAGCTAATGAGCAGTAAACATGGGACTAAGGCCCAAGTTTCCTAATACCCAGTCCAAAAATCTTCCACTACACCGGACTGCTGCACACCTTTAGGACAAAAGATTATATCCTTACTGACAATGAAAGGCTCAGGCTTCAAAGAAAGTTTCAGGGCCAATGAATCATCAGTTCCTCAGACTAACCTCCACCCTTGACTGAGCACTCATGTGCCATGCTCTGGGATAAGCCTATTAAATGCATCATTTCCTTTAGTCATCACAAAAATGTTACCAAGAAAGTACTGTCATGATCCTCATTTTACAGATGAGGAAGTATAGGCAAGAAGAGGTTAAGTGATGTGTTCAACACTGCACTCCTAGTAAGTGGTGGAGCCAGTGCTAGACGCCCTGATTCCTAACTCCCAGTGAAAGTGTTCTTCCTGTTACTCCATACTGACAGCCACTTTCAACTCTCCTATTAGCAAAGAAAGGATGTTACCTTTAAAGATGCTTTAGGGAAAAATGGTAGCTCAGTCCTCTCTCAATTCCACATACAGGTAGAGGGGGAGAAGTTTAGAACACAAGCACATCATGCCTAATCCCAAAGCCATGAATATGCAAATGTGGAAGGGCAGTTAGGAACACAGAGTCCAGCAGAGAGAACTCAGGGATAGGGATACATCCTCTCTTACTTATTCATGCCTTCAGTCACATCTGGTTCTCAGCCAAATAGAAGGGCAAAGTAGGTATAGTCAGTCTGCAGTTTCTTTCCTCCTATGGGGAGCCTGGGGCCCTGACCACGTTTCAACCTACCCCGCAGACCTCATCAAAACTGCTCTGTTCCCTTTTCCCTAGAATTCTGCTAGATGCATGGAGCCAAGTCCAAGTGTTCATGGCTAGGGAGGATAGTGGCTACCCACCTCAGTGACATTTGCTTTTTAAAGAAGTTCCTTCAAGGCCTTCACCTTTGAGCCTCTGAATAGGGGGTGCAGAAGCAAACCTGCTTGCCACCCTTCCCATCCCAATCTGAGGTGGGGGCAGCCAGTTAGGCGGGATGCTGAAGGGTTGCCTTGGCTAACTCACTAGTAATTGGAAGTTGACCTTTCTCATTTTCTTGCCTCCAGAAATCCTCTCCTGGGGACACAAATGTGTGCAAATCACCCTAAAGACAGGACAGGTGAAGCTCCAAGTGCACATTTAGACTGGGAAAGGGAAAAATCAGTTCATTATTTCAAGACCTCTTGAGATGCTGTAAATACACAGTCAACACAGAACAAAGATCCCTTTTTCCCCCTTACATTATTTATGTGCCATCTAAAAATTACACACCCGTTCTCTTTCCAGCACTGAGAGAGAGAAACATGCATATTCATGATCTGATAAATATTTAAGTGGGATTTATTTAAATGAGAGAGTCCATTTACAAACATTCCCTGGCTCTGAGATCTTATCCTGGGCACACAGAGGGAGGATAATTTCCTCTGGTAGATTCAAAACCTCCGCTGGCCACCTGTCCCCCTAAACTTGGAGCTCTTCCTTGAGAGCTGGTGAATGCCACCCGCAGTATTTCAAGGGAGTCTTCCGTACCTCCTCCCTACAGTCCTGCCTTCCTGCTCTGAGCTCATGTCATAGGATCAGTCATTGGCAAAATGCAGAGCTGGCAGTTTATTTGGTAGTCGGGGGAGGAAGTCACAGCTTTCTTTGCCTGGGCCGTTCTTCCCCACCACATAAGCACCCACCACTGATATTCCTAGCTTTCTTGTGGGGCCATCTTTCCCCCTCAAGGAGAACAGTTATGTGATACACAAGGTAACCAGGACTGGTTGACTGTACTGCCCCTTTCTCAGGAAGACATGCATTTTAATGCTTCAAAAGTGTTTTGTCAGTACCTGTTTTCAAAGGACTTATACATAGAGTGTTTCCATTCACTCCTCACAACAATCAGATGAGAATTGACAAGAATTCCAAGGCAAAATCATTTTCCCAGCCTTAAAATGAAGAAACAAAAAAGAGAATGCCTGCTTGCCTGACCTAAGTCACACAGCTTGTGAGTTGCAGAGTTAAGACTTGAACTCAGGTCTGACTCTAAGATCTGGGATCTTTTTATTATACAAGGCTGCCTCTCTTCAGGAAGGAGCACTGGAGAGAAAGCAATGGTAACCCAAAAGGAAGACTAATGGTGACCTATCAGGCATTGTGGCCACAGGGGCCCAACACCTCTTCATTCCTATCATATAGGTGACTTTCTGTATATGAACTTAACTCCGGACTTTCCATTCTGGTGCCCATTCTTAGACATCACTCTGTTTCTAGTCCTAGCCCACTTCTCGCTCAAATTAAACTCACCTGTTTTGTGTCTCATTTTATCTAGACTTTATGAGATGATCAGTGAACTCACCTATAGAGCTAATCTGGGCTAAGGCATTAAATTAAATGCTGATTAATGGCTCAATGTACAACTTCTCTTAAGTCATACACATGTTTTGACCAAAGCTTCTAATGCTTTATTCAAGGATACTGTATATGGCAAATACTTCAAGCAATGAGCCAGGCCAGTGAAAGCAATGTCATTGGGCAAATGGGCTTCTCAGGTCTTTAACTTATGCTACCTAAGTGACCATCTATTCTGCCTAATTTACGGTTACCAGATGAAATATGGGACATCCAATTAAATTCAGTTTCAGATGAATGACAAATACTTTTTAAGTGTAAGCAAATGTCCTAAATATCGCATGGGACATACTTACACTAAAATTATTTGTTGTTTATTTGAAATTCAAATTTACTGTGTTTCCTGTCTTTTTATTTGCTAAATCTGGTAACCCAAACTTAACCGTAAGATCCATTCTGCTGCGCATAACCATCAAAAAGTGCCTATTAGGCATCTGCTTCCTCATGACACTTGCTTGTGACCGATACTATAGCATGGAATACTGGTGGAGGCGTGAGGGCAATGAGAGAGAAAAAGCGAAAGCACACATGGGAGAGAGAAAAGTATCCCATCATGAGACTGGTCTTACCTAGTCACTTGTCCATGACATCAAAGTAATGTCACTAGGTCTTTTCAGAAAGTAAAACTAGTCCCATTTGCCTCTCACCACCAACCCCTCCTCCCATATGTTATGCTATCCTGTTCTGTTCTATTTTGCTTTTTGATAAATGAAAAAGGAATACATTTTGGCAGATGCCAGCCCCTGTGTTCTCTAAGAGTGATCTAGGCCTCAGAAGGCATATCCCAAGCAAACATCAAGGTGGGATGTAGGGCACTACCAGGCCACTGCACAGACAGCAGGGCTGCCCAAATGTAATTAAGCACCAGGCGCAGACCCCAAGAGTGACAGCGGGAAGAATTCCATGACCAAAATATATTAGGGAAGTGAAGTGGAGAATGTTTACAACCCTAATTAGCAATTTGCACAACACCAGAATTAAAAATTTTCCCAGTGTCAGGCAAGTTTGTAGACTGACACTATGGAAGCTAAACTGGGCCCATGGGAAAAGGCAGCACTAGGCTCCTGCTAGTCAGTCCAATCCAGTGGCTAAGGCACCTACCAAGGCATTCAAATTGAGAAAATGACTAAATTAGAGCACAAACAGTAGACTGACTCATATGCAAGATAACAACAGAAGTGAAGGAATGCAAACTCCAGAAATGAGGCCTTTGAGTAGCAATAACAAGGATAATAACAATAATAACAACAATAGTTATATAATAATATTATAAATAATAATAACAAAGATAATTATAACAATAGCAAACCTATGTGAGCACTTATGTGTCAGGTACTGTTCTATATACTTTGCATGAATTTGCTCATTTAATCCTAATGACAATCCTATGCGGACTGTCATCAACATTTTATGGGACACAGAGAGATTATGTAGCTTGCCCAGATTCACATAACTGTTGAATGATGAAGCAGAAAATCAAACTTGGGCAGTCAGGGGCCAAGGTTCACATATTTGACCACTAGGCTTTACCACTTCTCTAATCTGTCCTTGAAGAGATTTTTCCAGAAGTGGGATGGATTTACTGAGCCCTTCCCACCACATTTTCCAGTATTTCACTGGTGCAAGGGACACCCATTTGTCAAACAGGTAGAAAGGTTAAAGGTACACTCCATGGATCTAGGGCAGAAGGAGCCTAGTGACTTCCTCAGCATCATCATCTTCTAATTAAATGAGCTAACCACGACTGGGCTCTTGAAAGTATCCTAGAACTAAGAATTTAAAGTGTCCCTGAATTATATGGACACTTAAAGAGATCATACACATCTGATAGTACTTTGGAACTTGGAACTGATCTTGATCAGTTAAGTTGGTTGTTATCTTAGTTATCCTTTAAGACACATCATCTTAACACCTCCTCCATGAAGGCTTTCCCATTTTCCCAGTTGGAAGCATTTGTTCCTTTAAGCTCCAAATGTGCCTTTTCCTGTGTCATTGTATCTAGCTTCTATCTGTCTCTCCAAAAAGAATATAAGCATTTTGAGGCCAAGGATTATTTTATTTATATTTATATCTGCATACATTTCCCCAAACATACACATTGAGTGTTTTAAAACAAATAAATCTAGTCTAACTCATTATTTTACCTATGAAAAGACAAAGGCCCAGAGAGGGAAAATGACTTACGTAGGGTCACACAGCAGGTCAGTGTCTGTCTCTTCACTCTCAGTCCATTGCTCCATCCATTATCCGAGGATGCATTTCTGGAGATTCTGAATGGGTGCAATTTTCCTCCTCCATATTTTTGCTCTTCTAGTGCATTTGCTTTTAGTTTCAGAACCTGCTGGTTCTGAGCTTTTTTTTGAAGTTCATTTGGAAAACAGTCATTCTGATTCCTCTCCTTACAACCTACTCCCTCCCTTGGGATTACTCTTTCCATCCTTTCCATAAACTCTCATATCTAGGTGATGATTTTGAGACTATTACATTTTTTAATTGACAGAGACGCAGCTGGGTCCTGTATAACAGCTGAGCAACACAGAATCTCTCCCCCTTTCCTCCCTCACTGAGCCATGAGCTGATGAAAATTTGTAAATTATACAGAGGTATGCCTATTGTATGCCAGCCAATGCACTAAAACAATTCATGGATTTTATCTTATGTCATCCTCACAATAATTCTATTATCTAGGCAGCATTGCTGTTTTTATTTTGCAGGTGAGGACATAGAGGCTCAGAGAGCTCAAATGACACTCCCAAAGTTACACAGATAATACAACTGGAATTTGTATCCAGGCAGTCTAACTTTAGTGCTCATAGCCTTAGTCTTTACATAATCCCCTCTGGAGCATCTGACATGACATAATTCTGCCAGAGGACTTTTCCTAAAGTATGCCATTATTGTGTCCTTCCTTACTGCCTCTAGAGCTGTGCCTCTAGAGCTGTACCTCTTGAGCTGTGTATTAGAGACAGTATGATGACTACTGGACACATGCCGTTATTTAAACATAACTTTAAGTTAATTATGATTTAATAAAATTTAAAATGAAGTTCCTCAGTTTAATTACCCACATTTCAAATTTCAATACAGTGGCTACTGTATTGGACAGTGCAAATAGAGAACATTTCTATCATTGCATTTTATTTCTGCAATGAAAGCTCTATTGGACAGCACTACTCCAGAGACTAAAGTTTGAACTCCTCTAACTACTTTTTTTAACTTTTTTTATTATTTAAAAAAAATTGTGGGTACATTGTAGGTGTATCTATTTATGGGGTTCATGAGATGTTTTGATACAGACATGCAATGTGAAATAAGCACATCATGGAGAATGGGGCATCCATCCCCTTAAGCATTTATCCTTTGAGTTACAAACAATTTAATTACATTCTTTAAGTTGTTTTAAAATATACAATTAAGTATTATTGACTATAGTTGCCCTATTGTGCTATCAAATAGTAGGTATTTCAAGTGCTCTGCAGTCTGGTTCCCACAAACTTCTCAGCAGAAAGGCAGAAAACAAGAAGCGAGGAATGAAGCTAGAAAAAGGGGTAGGAGTCTGAGGATGAAAGGTCTCCTATGCCACACTAAGGAAGTAAGGCCTTGTGATGCAGGAAGGACACAATGGATTTCCTCTCTGAGAATAGATAGAGCCAGTGCATGTTGAGATCTGGCTCAAACTCGCCTCTCTCTCAGGAAGCCTGAGTAAATAACCACAGAGGTCTGAAAATCATGTCACTCTCTTGACTGGTTGCTCCCCAAAAGTGAAAGGAAAGGTTCCAACACTTACAGAGAATACAAAGGTCTCACATTCAAGATAGATTCAAAGGACCTGTTCTCAAATCACAGTTCTATGTAATGTTGGTACCTGCCACTTTGCATCACTGAGCTTGTTTACCTATCTGTGAAATGCAGCCAATAATATCTACTTTCCTGATTTTCATGACAATCAAGTAAGACAATGAGGAAAATGAGACAATGATCTGGAGTGGGGCCTAGACTTTTAACTTCTTCATGTGATTCTAGGGAATACCAGGGTTGAAAATCCTTGAACTGGATGATCTCTGAAGTCCCTTCCAGCTTTGAAATTCAAATCAAGCTTTGACTCATAGTAAGAAAAGTCAGCAGTATTTTGAACAAAATAGTTACCTAGGTCCCCACAACAGGCTGCAGGCTTCATAAGCAGTCAAAGTTTCAGCAATCACAGATAGCCCAGATTTCCAGGCAAACCAGCCTCTTTGATGAGACTGCAGAAGCAGTTCCATGTACAATGGTGAGCATTCTAGACTCATGAGAGTGCAGGATCAGTGTTGGCTTCTTGGAAGAGTCCCATTCCCACCAGGTGGCAGATGCACTCCAAAACCCTAGAAAAGGACTATATCACCATTTGTTTTATTGTCCTCAAAATAAGTCATTTAGAAGAGTCAATGGATAGTAACCCCTCGTCACACGTATAGTGTGCAAATGCTTTCTCCCATGTTGTAGGTTGTGTTCCCACTCTGTTGATTATTTCCTTTGCTGTTCAGAAGCTTTTACTTTAATATAGTCCCATTTGTCTATTTTGATTTTGTTGCCTGTACTTTTGAGGTCTTAGCCATAAAATCTTTGCCTACACCAATGTCCTGAAGTGTTTCCCCTGTGTTTTCTTCCAGTACTTTTATAGTTTCCGGTCTTACAGTTAAGTCTTTCATCTATTTTGAGTTTACTTTTGCATACAATGAGAGATATGGGCCTAATTTCATTCTTATGCCTGTGGATATCCAGATTTGCCAACACCATTTATTGAAGAGGCTGTCCTTTTCCTAAATGTGTGCTCCTGGCATCTTTGCCAAAATCAATTGGCTGTAAATGCATGGATTTATTTCTGGGTTTTCTGTTCTCTTCCATTGGTCTATGTGTCCATTTTATGCCAGTTTCATGCTATTTTGGTTGTTATGGCTTTGTAGTATACTTTGAAATCAAGTAATGTGATGTCTCCAGCTTTGTTCTTTTGCTCAGAATTGCTTGGGCTATTATGGGCCTTTTGTGGTTCCATATAAATTTTAGCATTGTTTTTTCTGTTTTATGAAGAATATTATTAGTATTTCGATAGGGATTGCATTAAGTCTATAGATCACTTTGGGTAGTATGGATATTTTAACAATATTGATTCTCCCATTCCATGAACATGGGATATATTCCTATTTATTTGTGTCTTCTTCATTAAGTGAAATAAGCCATGCATAGGAAGACACACACTGCATGATCTCAGTCATACATGAAATCTAAAACATTGATCTTATAGATGTAGAGAATAAAATGGTGGTTACCAGAGGATAGGAGTGGGAGTAGGTAATGAGAAGAAGTTGGTCAAAGGATACATAATTACAGTTACACAGAAGGAAGAAATTTCAAGAAATCTATTGTGCAGCAATGTTACTATAGGTAACAATATTGTATTTTGAAAATGTAAAGACAGTGGATGTTATGTGCTCTTACCACAAAATAATAATAATAAATTTGTTAATTAGCTAGATCTAACCATTCCACAAGGTATATATACTTCAAAACATCATGTTGTACACAATAAAACATACAATGTTATCTGTCAATTAATTTTTTTATATAGAACCAACAGATTTCAAGTTTGGATGTTGATTCAAAGCTTTCTCCTTTCGTATGGAATTGCTTTGTTTCAAGGAAATGGAAGTTTCAAAACAGCAGGCAGATGGGTGTACAGAAGTATGCAAGGTGAAGAGGACTGAGAGGAGCTGGCAGAGGGAGGGAGAAGTGGGCGGGGAATATTCTAACTAATTCAGATAGCATTCCTTCAAGTCCCAGCAGAATAACACAACAAAGCTGATTTCTCAGCACGTTAATTTCCCAAAGACTTCTCTATTAGCCAGCTCTCTGCACATTAACAACATATGGGGACCTGGCATTCCACCTCCTGGCTCAGGAACCCTTTAAGGCCTTGAAGTACCTCCTTAAATTACCAAAGAAAAATAAANAGCCTGAGTAAATAACCACAGAGGTCTGAAAATCATGTCACTCTCTTGACTGGTTGCTCCCCAAAAGTGAAAGGAAAGGTTCCAACACTTACAGAGAATACAAAGGTCTCACATTCAAGATAGATTCAAAGGACCTGTTCTCAAATCACAGTTCTATGTAATGTTGGTACCTGCCACTTTGCATCACTGAGCTTGTTTACCTATCTGTGAAATGCAGCCAATAATATCTACTTTCCTGATTTTCATGACAATCAAGTAAGACAATGAGGAAAATGAGACAATGATCTGGAGTGGGGCCTAGACTTTTAACTTCTTCATGTGATTCTAGGGAATACCAGGGTTGAAAATCCTTGAACTGGATGATCTCTGAAGTCCCTTCCAGCTTTGAAATTCAAATCAAGCTTTGACTCATAGTAAGAAAAGTCAGCAGTATTTTGAACAAAATAGTTACCTAGGTCCCCACAACAGGCTGCAGGCTTCATAAGCAGTCAAAGTTTCAGCAATCACAGATAGCCCAGATTTCCAGGCAAACCAGCCTCTTTGATGAGACTGCAGAAGCAGTTCCATGTACAATGGTGAGCATTCTAGACTCATGAGAGTGCAGGATCAGTGTTGGCTTCTTGGAAGAGTCCCATTCCCACCAGGTGGCAGATGCACTCCAAAACCCTAGAAAAGGACTATATCACCATTTGTTTTTATTGTCCTCAAAATAAGTCATTTAGAAGAGTCAATGGATAGTAACCCCTCGTCACACGTATAGTGTGCAAATGCTTTCTCCCATGTTGTAGGTTGTGTTCCCACTCTGTTGATTATTTCCTTTGCTGTTCAGAAGCTTTTTACTTTAATATAGTCCCATTTGTCTATTTTGATTTTTGTTGCCTGTACTTTTGAGGTCTTAGCCATAAAATCTTTGCCTACACCAATGTCCTGAAGTGTTTCCCCTGTGTTTTCTTCCAGTACTTTTATAGTTTCCGGTCTTACAGTTAAGTCTTTCATCTATTTTGAGTTTACTTTTGCATACAATGAGAGATATGGGCCTAATTTCATTCTTATGCCTGTGGATATCCAGATTTGCCAACACCATTTATTGAAGAGGCTGTCCTTTTCCTAAATGTGTGCTCCTGGCATCTTTGCCAAAAATCAATTGGCTGTAAATGCATGGATTTATTTCTGGGTTTTCTGTTCTCTTCCATTGGTCTATGTGTCCATTTTTATGCCAGTTTCATGCTATTTTGGTTGTTATGGCTTTGTAGTATACTTTGAAATCAAGTAATGTGATGTCTCCAGCTTTGTTCTTTTTGCTCAGAATTGCTTGGGCTATTATGGGCCTTTTGTGGTTCCATATAAATTTTAGCATTGTTTTTTCTGTTTTATGAAGAATATTATTAGTATTTCGATAGGGATTGCATTAAGTCTATAGATCACTTTGGGTAGTATGGATATTTTAACAATATTGATTCTCCCATTCCATGAACATGGGATATATTCCTATTTATTTGTGTCTTCTTCATTAAGTGAAATAAGCCATGCATAGGAAGACACACACTGCATGATCTCAGTCATACATGAAATCTAAAAACATTGATCTTATAGATGTAGAGAATAAAATGGTGGTTACCAGAGGATAGGAGTGGGAGTAGGTAATGAGAAGAAGTTGGTCAAAGGATACATAATTACAGTTACACAGAAGGAAGAAATTTCAAGAAATCTATTGTGCAGCAATGTTACTATAGGTAACAATATTGTATTTTTGAAAAATGTAAAGACAGTGGATGTTATGTGCTCTTACCACAAAATAATAATAATAAATTTGTTAATTAGCTAGATCTAACCATTCCACAAGGTATATATACTTCAAAACATCATGTTGTACACAATAAAAACATACAATGTTATCTGTCAATTAATTTTTTTATATAGAACCAACAGATTTCAAGTTTGGATGTTGATTCAAAGCTTTCTCCTTTCGTATGGAATTGCTTTGTTTCAAGGAAATGGAAGTTT
This sequence comes from Rhinopithecus bieti, assembly GCF_001698545.2. NCBI lineage: Eukaryota > Metazoa > Chordata > Mammalia > Primates > Cercopithecidae > Rhinopithecus > Rhinopithecus bieti. The sequence continues at coordinate 4,226 of NW_016823208.1, read as the reverse complement.
CAAAACAGCAGGCAGATGGGTGTACAGAAGTATGCAAGGTGAAGAGGACTGAGAGGAGCTGGCAGAGGGAGGGAGAAGTGGGCGGGGAATATTCTAACTAATTCAGATAGCATTCCTTCAAGTCCCAGCAGAATAACACAACAAAGCTGATTTCTCAGCACGTTAATTTCCCAAAGACTTCTCTATTAGCCAGCTCTCTGCACATTAACAACATATGGGGACCTGGCATTCCACCTCCTGGCTCAGGAACCCTTTAAGGCCTTGAAGTACCTCCTTAAATTACCAAAGAAAAATAAAAGTATGCTCAAATTGATATAACACTATAATTATATTTTCCTTTATATTTACTCTTTGAAAATCACAAATCCCTATAAAGTGAATAGGGAAGCACTCTGTTAAATTAGACTACTTGATGAATCAAGGTACTCCATTCCCAACTGTGCATAAAACTGAAAGTTTGAAGGATTGCAGACATTTGTAACTCCATCTTGCAACCAGAGAAAAAGAATGAAATGAAGATCAGCAGCTCACACTTCACAAATGAATATCATAGCTCCAAATAGGGCTCCCAGGGCAAATCAGTCATCACTTTCTTGATTCTCAATCACAGCCACACTCCTGAGTTCATCCTGAAAAGACACCCTAAGGTTTTAGACATGGAAACCAAAACATGCAGACATTTCTTCTTTTCACTATAGTCTCACTTTATTTCATGTCCATCTTTTGCCCCTAAACTATACAGAAAACACTTCATCTTTTTTTGTGGTGCTTTTGGGTCTGGCTATCAAACTGGTTCTATGGCGGAATGCCAAATTAAATACACTCTTTTTTATTATTAAAAATAAGGTAGCTCAGGATAAGTTCATCAAAATTCTCGGGTAATGGACTGTCCTAATTAAAAGAATATTCTGATAAACTAGGTTTAGCTGAAACTACAAGAATGTTGAAACAACGTATTTAGTTTGGTCTACTTTTGGCATGTCTGGTTTTGAAACGTCTGGTTTCATGTCCCACCTTAAAAATATGATTGAATCTTTGGTATTTGAGGCTCTTTCAGGGTTTTAGAGTTATTATTTTGAACATCTATTTTTAATGTCCAGAGTTAGAAATGAAGATAGTTAAAACTATACACGAACTGAGTTCTGGACATGGCTTTGATGAAATTTCCAATGTGAGAAGTTTATTGTGTATTGCCTCTTTTAAGTTAAGGACAACGGAAGAGGACAATTCTGCTAACTGAAGTTTCTGGTTAAACAAAATTTAATGTAACAATACATTCAACTTTTGCATACATTTTCACACCTGGATTCACTTGATCTTCATTATACTCTTGGGAGACTGACTCTTCATTTTATAAGCTGAAACCTAGAGATGCTAAGTGACTTACTCAAGGCCGAGATTATCAAGTTTTTGAAGTCTCAGTCTAGTGTTCTTTTCAGTACATTACACTGCAATATCCATGTCAATTCTACTTTTACTATATTTGTATTGACTTCCTCCCAAGCAGGCCACACTGGGCTCAGCTAATCTCAACACAGTAGGAGTAATATATGAATATATACTCAAACTTTAGTAGCACTCAGAATAGCTTAGGTGAAAGTCATGGCTAAGATAATAACAGTTGCCAGAAGAGTGTCCTTAAGCACTCCAATTGAGAGCTATTTATTTTGCATAATATGATCTTGGCATACTAAATATTCATTTGCATCCTCACATTGAGGACACTTTACTTGTCTATGGCATCATTGTCTGTGGAAATAAATTTTCTTCAGAAGGTTTTAGTGTCTAATAACAACTGCTGGACTTCTGAGTGGCCAAAGAATGCTAGTATTTGAAAAGGAGGGAGAATGTGTGCTCTTAGATTGCTTGTATGGCTTTTAAGTAGTAAAACAAAATCATCTCTATTGCTCTTTATAGTAATCTTATGAACTTGGTACAGCAGGTGTCATGATTCCATTTTACAGAAGTGATTCATGAGATTAAACAAGCTTGTCATGGTACCTTAAACCTAGCCACACATTCCTTTTCCTATGGTGCTTACTAAAGTTCACTTATCGTCAGAATGCCCTAGGAGCATGTTACAAATATATATATAGCCTTCCCAGCTCCTTCCCTGACATACGGAAAATTGCCTGCTCCATCAACTTCATAAGATGGTTATCAAGATCAACTGACAAAATTTTAATTTTCTTACTGAAAATGAAGGAATTAAAATACTAAAGAATGTCAGCTGCTTAGAGCAATAATTTAATGATCACCTGCTCTGTGATGAACACCATATCCCATGGTGGAGGTTGGATTGGAATAGGGACACACAAGATACATAGGACTCAGAGTGTGGCCTTGGAGATTTTATATGGTAGTTGGTTGCCAACTACCTTATAGTAGTAGTTGAAAGAACCCACTCTAGCATGCCTCAGAAATCATCTGGAGGACTTGTTAAAACACCAATTACTGGGCCTCAGCCTCACAGTTTCTGCTTCATTAAGTCTACAAGTGAAACCCTGAGAATTTGCATTTTTAACAAGTTCCCAGGTGATGCCAATGCTGCTAGTCCAAAGAACACAATCTGAGAGCCATTAGCTTAGGCATCATTTAAAATTGTATGACAGTCTTGGAGTTAAAAGGGATATTTCAGAATATATGCATGAAAGAAAATTAAAACAAAAGGAAACAATGATCTGTGGCATTATGTGGTCTACCCTGTATCCCCCTCCTCTTTCCCTTCACTGCCCTCACAGGGCTACATGTCCATGCACTGCAGTCACAGAAATAAATCTTTCTGATATCTGAAAAACAATCCCATTTTCTTACCACAAATGCACTGGCTGGCACCATTTCAAATGGAAACATTTGCTACTTTCACTGCCCAGTTTCTCTAGAAATAGGAAAAACCTCTGCTTTAGAGTCCAGAAGGAGGCAGAAGAGAGGACCATCTCTCCCCATCGCAAAAGGCAGCATTTCTCATACTCCAGTCCTCAGATGAACAGTGACAGAATCATTTGGTATCTTTATTAATAACGAAAATTACAGGCCAGGAGCAGTGGCTCATGCCTATAATTCCACCACTTTGGGAGGCCAAGGTGGGCAGATCACTTAAGGCCAGAAGTTTTAGATCAGCCTGGCCAACATGGCGACACCCTGTCTCTACTAAAAATATAAGAATTAGCTGTGTGTGGTGGCAAACGCCTGTAATCCCGGCTATTGGGGAGACTGAGGCCAAGATAATCGCTTGTACCCAGGAGGCAGAGGTTGCAGTGAGCCGAGATCGCACCACTGCACTTCATCCTGAGTGACAGAATGAGACAATGTCTCAAAAAAATATAATAATGACAGACTAAGAATGAAAACATGGATGGCTGGCAAGATGGCCAAATAGGAACAGCTCTAGTCTGCAGCTCCCAGTGAGATCAATGTAGAAGGCAGGTGATTTCTGCATTTCCAGCTGAGGTTCTCAGCTTATCTCATGGGGACTGGTTAGACAGTGGGTGCAGCCCACAGAGGGCGAGCCGAAGCAGGATGGGGCATTGCCTCATCTGGGAAGCACAAGGGGTCAGGGAACTCCCTCCCTTAGCCAAGGGAAGCCATGACAGACTGTGCCATAAGGAACAGTGCACTCCGACCCAGATACTATGCTTTTCCCATGGTCTTTGCAACCCATACACTAGGAGATTCCCTCGGGTGCCTACGCCACCAGGGTCCTGGGTTTCAAGCACAAAACTGGGCAGCCATTTGGGGAGATACCGAGCTAGCTGCAGGAGTTTCTTTTCATACCCCAGTGGTCCTGGAATGCCAGTGAGACAGAACGATTCACTCCCCCCGAAAAGACGGCTGAAGCCAGAAATCCAAGAGGTCTAGCTCAGTGGATCCCACCCTCAAGGAGCCCAGCAAGTTGAGATCCACTGGCTTGAAATTCGGGCTGCCGGCACAGCAGTCTGAAGTCGACCTGAGATGCTGGAGCTTGGTATGGGGAGGGGCATCCGCCATTACCGAGACTTGAGTAGGCGGTTTTCCCCTCACAGTGTAAACAAAGCCACCTGGGAAGTTCAAACTCGCCAGAGCCCACTGCAGCTTGGCAAAGCTGCTGTAACCAGACTGCCTCTCTAGATTCCTCTTCTCTGGGCAGGGCATCTCTGAAAGAAAGGCAGTAGCCCCAGTCAGGGGCTTATAGATAAAACTCCCATCTCCCTGGGACAGAGCACCTGGGGGAAGGGCAGCTATGGGCA
>NW_016823207.1:32925-33952 GCF_001698545.2 Rhinopithecus bieti | reverse complement strand
TCTGGTGAGATTTACTCACTACTATAAGAACAGTATGGGGAAATCACCCCATGATTCAAATTATCTCCCACCAGGTCCATTTCACAGCATGTGGGAATTATGGGAGTACAATTCAAGGTGAGATTTGGGTGGGGACACAGAGCCAAACCACATGATTTCACTGCATACCATTTATCTCTCGGTTCTTATTTGTGTAATGAAACAACATGGAATTAGTAATTGATTTCAAGTATACGGAGATAGTTTTACATTTTCTCAAGTTTTAGGACCAAATGCAATTGCATCTGCCAAAATATTATCTTCTCCAACTTTAACCAGAAACTATTACAATCACCTTAATTCAACTTTAACCAGAAACTATTACAATCACCTTAATTCATTTTTTCCCAGTAAATTATGGCAGCATTTACAGAAAAGTTCACTAACTAGGAGGAAGTTATGTTCTTAGTTCCTTCCTTAGGTTTATGTGCTTGAGAAAGCTCTCTTGAAACATCATGAGAGCAGAGGGCAAAGTGAGCAGAAGTAATTTGCTACTTAAGGCAGAGAGCAGAAGCCTGAACTTTTATGGCATATGAGAGAAGCAATTTCAGAGAAAAGCTGTATGTCTTTAAAAAATATGTGTGTCTGTTTGTTTATCTGTATCTATCCATAATATACACACATGCATACACATTGGAGGGTGAGTATGCAGACAGTTGATTTGGTGTAATGGTATATGCATATATAAAGAGTTTCAAGGCCAGGTGCAGTGGCTCATGCCTGTAATCCTATCACTTTGGGAGGCCAAGGCAGGCGGATTAACTGAGGTCAGGAGTTCTAGACCAGCCTGGGCAACATGGTAAAACCCTGTCTCTACTAAAAACTACAAAAAATTAGCCATGCCTGGTGGTGCATGCCTATAGTCCCAGCTACTGGAGAGGCTGAGGCAGGAGAATCACTTGAACCCAGGAGACGGAAATTGCAGTGAGCCGAGATTGCGCCAGTGCACGCCAGCCTGGGCAACAGAGTGATACTCCGTCTCAAAAAA
>NW_016823207.1:20264-30163 GCF_001698545.2 Rhinopithecus bieti | reverse complement strand
CCGTAGCGCATGATTAAGCGTTTTATTGTTTAAACCACATACAAGGGGAATTAGGATGTGAGTTGAGATGCAGCTCCTTCCTAAGGTTTTCTACATTTTCATAAATAAACGGAAAATTCAAGTGACCTTTTTCAAAATAAATAAAATCAGTTTCACTTGATTTAATTTCCAAAACCAAAGCCAAAAGAGACAATTCTTTGCCACTGAGAAAACGTATAATACTCTACCTTCAATATCAGTTTATTTCAAAAAATTACCACTTGTCCTTGCCTCTAGGTTTGAAATTTCTGTTTCTATCTAAAATGATTTAAAGGCTATAAGATCCAAGGGATTAGAGTAAGTGTATGATGGGCCAGACACAAAAGTTCATTGGTAATGTGTAGTTACACAAACAGAGGAAAAGGTAACTTTCGGAAACTTGATTAAAAACTATCAAAAATATATATGGGTGTGTGGCAGACAGTCTTGGGTGATCCTCATGATCCTCACTGCCTGATATTTATACTCCGGTATAATTTGCTCCACTTCAGTGTGGGCATCATCTGTGGCTTTTTTTTTTCAACCAATCGAATATGGTAAAGGTGGGATAGTGTGTACTATATTTTGTATACATAATTATTTTTATAAAATAGCAGTGTCTGACTTGTGGAAAAATTCACTCTCTTGCTAAATTTGAAGAAACAAGCTGCTGTATTGAGTATTGCCCTGAGAGAGTCACATACCAAGGAACTGTGGTTGACTTCTGGCTGACAGTCCACAAAGAACTGAGGTCCTCATTCTGGCAAACTGCAAGAAACCGAATGCAGTCAATAACCATGTGAGCTTAGAAGCAGATTTTTTCCCAGTCCCACCTCAGATGAGAATCCATTCCTGGGTAACACCTTGATTCATCCTCGCAGAGTACCCAGTTATGTCACGCTCAGAATCCTGACTCACAGAAATTATGAGATAATAAATGTATGTTACTTTAAACCACTAAATTTGTGGTGATACTGTTATGCAGCGTTAGAAAAACAATACAGGGCACAACATTGGCTGTAGCATAACATTTTAAAGTGAGTTTTTTTTCCCCATCTCTACTAAAAATAGAAAAAATTAGCCAGGTGTGATGGTGCGCACCTGTGGTCCCAGCTACTAGGGACGCTGAGGCAGGAAAATTGCTTGAACTCGGGAGGCAGAAGTTGCAGTGAGCTGAGATTGCACCACTGCACTTCAGCCTGGGTGACAGAACTAGAATCTATCTCTAAATACATACATACATACATACATACATACATACATACATACATAGACAGGAAAGAAATACAAGACCTTTAAGATATATACCATGTTTCTAGTTGGGGAAAATATGGTGGAGTATTCTTCTGAATACAAATATAATGATGCCTTTAACATACCTATACTGACTTATATATGCTAACTACTCAATAAATGATACTTTGGCAGTGACTGTCAATAGTAAGAGGAGTTGTGATCCCTTCTAAGTAACAATGACTCTTTCAAAGCTGTCACTTTCTACACAATCCAACAATGTTAAATTCATTTTTTCCTAAAAGACTCTGCATTCATGTGTTTTAAATATATTTGTAAGGCTTCTCGATTACAATAAAAAAATGGGCTATTCAAAAATGACTTATATAGTAATCGAATTCTAAAATATGGCACAGACCTAGGGAAACTTGTTTTGTGACTGAATATTCTAATAGTGATAGTCAGCCATAGAGTTTGAAATTTTTAGTGCATTTCTCCCTCTTGAGGCAAGCTGCTTACATTTAAACCCATGTTTTATGATTAACTTTGAACCTTGGGGGCAGTTACTTATCCTTATAGCTCAGTTTTCTTATGTGTAAAATGGGGATAATCATATTAGTTTTGTTGTGAGAATTAAATTAGTTCATTCATGTGAAGACGATTGAACAATGCCTAACAAAACCTATATATTGCCTAATAAATGTTAGCTATTATTACAAAAATTAATAGCCCCAATGTAGAAACAACCTAAATGCCCATTTACAGATGAAAGGAAAAAGAAAATGTGGTACATATATACAACCTTATATTATTCAGCCTTCCAAAAGAAGGAGATCCTACCATATGTGACATGGGTGAACATGGAGAATAAGCCACACACAAAAGGATAAATACTGCACAATTCCGTTTATGTGAGGTATCTAAAATAATCAGAGATGATTTTGTTCTCATAGAAGCAGAGAGTGGAATGGTGTTTGCCAGGGTTGGTGGTGGTAGGGGGAAGCATGAAATGGGAAGTTGCTGTTCAATTGGTGATATGGTGTGCCTCTGTGTTGACACCAAATTTTATCTGGAATTGTAATCCCCACGTGTCAAGGGAGGAACCTGTAATCCCCACACGTTGAGTGAGGGAAGTGATCAAATTATGGGGGCGGCTTCCCCTATGCTGTTCTCATGATAGTGAGTGAATTCTCACAAAATCTGATCGTTTTATACATGGTAGAGTCCCTGCGCTTCCACGCGCTCTCTCTTTCACCTGCCACAATGTAAGATGTGTCTGCTTCCCTTTCTGCCACGATTGTACGTTTCTTAAGGCCTCCCCAGCCATGTGGAACTCTGAGTCAATTAAACCTCTTTTCTTTATAAATTACCTAGTCGTGGGTAATATCTATAGCAGTGTAAAAACAGACTACTGAAAGGTGACAATGTGCTAGCAGCCCTCGCTCACTGGCTCTAGGCGCCTCCTCAGCCTCGGTGTCCGCTCTGTTCTGGGGCCTCCTCAGCCTGGGCTTCCGCTCTGCTCTAGCCGCACTCCAGAAGCCCTTCAGCCAGGCGCTGCACTGTGGGGGCCCCTCTTTGGGGCTGGCAGAGCAGAGTTGGCTCCGTCTGTTCCCGAGGAGGTGTGGAGGGAGAGGTGCCGGTGGGAGCCGGGGCTGCTGCGAGCAAGAGGCCAGGGCCGGCGCGGACTCCAGGTGGGCTCGAGCCCCACACTTGGCGCCCCCGACAAGCGCCTGCTGGGCTTGATAGAGGGATGAGCTCCCTCTCGGCTGCTGGAGTGCCCCGGCTAGGTGCCGCAAAGTCCCCTGGTAAGTGCCATTGAGAGGTGAAGCCAGCTGGGCTTTTGGGACCGGTGGGGACTTGGAGAACTTTTGTGTCTGGCTAAAGGATTGTAAAGGCACCAATCAACACTCTTGTCAAAACGCACTAGTCAGTGCTCTGTAAAACAGACCAATCAGCTCTCTGTAAAATGGACCAATCAGTAGGATGTGGGTGGGGCCAGATAAGGGAATGAAAGCCGGCCACCTCAGCCAGCAGCTGGATCCACTGGGGTACCCTTCCACTCTGTGGAAGCTTTGTTCTTTTGCTCTTTTGCTCTGCAGCTTCACTCCTGTAGCCAGCGAGACCACAAACCCACCAGAAGGAAGAAACTCCAAACACATCCGAAGATCAGAAGGAACAAACTCCGGGCACACCATCTTTAAGAACGGTAACACTCACCGCCAGGGTCCGCGGCTTCATTCTTGAAGTCAGAGAGACCAAGAAACCACCAATTCTGGACACACTACTACAATTGGTATAAAGTTTCAGTTATGAAAGATGGGTAAGTTCTAGCTATCTGCTGTACAACATTGTGTTTATAGGTAACAATATTTTATTGTGCACTTTAAGTGGATACATCTCATTTAAAGGTTCTTACCCCAGTATTTTTTTTAAAAGCAAGATCTATGCATGAATTCAAAATTTAGAATGAAAAGGAGCCACAAAGAATCAGTAAAAAGTGTACTCGCTTTTCCGAACCACTTTCTTTCCTTCCTCAGAGGCAACTTCTTGTAGCATTTTCATGTGCTCTGTTGGGATGAACTGTGCATAGCCACACAAGGTCCTACACAGCAGAGAACACCTCTCATTTTTTGCCTGTGTGCCAGAAAGTCAACGTGCCCTTTCCACCTGGAAACTCATGTTCTTTAGCTCTGAGAAATGTTTAAAAATAATTCTGTTAACTTTTTTCTCCTCGCAATTTCTTTCTTTCTGGAATTATTTTTCAAATGTTAAATCTCCTGGACTGCCCTCTTTTCCTGTTAACTTTCTGGAATATTTTACCTACCTCATATTTCAAATATTCTATTAATTTTGAAAAAATATTATTTTTTATTTCTAACAGCTTGCTTTTCAAAATGTTTATTATATCTTCCTGTTCTTGATTTATAGTTGTAACATCTTTTTTATATCTCCAAATATATTGGTTGCTTTCCCTTAAGTTTTCTTCTTTCTGTATAGTCTGTCTTCTCTGAACTGCTTTTCTTTCCTATTTACTGTCTTGTGTCTTTTATGTAAGAAGGTAGATATTTAAATATCGTTGTTTTGGAACTGAGTGGGAAAGTGGTATAAAGTGTGTTCTCAGAATTTTGCATATATATGTTCACTTACTCCAATGTTTTTGCCATGGCTCCAACCATCTAAGCCTGACATCCCACAAATCCATAGATTTTTTATTTTCATTTCCCCAGAAAACAAACGTCTAATCTTATGTTTTGATGGGGAAAGGGAAGACTCTGAGTGGAGTGAAGTGCAGAAGATTTAAATATGATCATCAAACAACCTTCACCTTATCTTTCTTTCAACTTCTCTGCCAGTTCCTGAACTTACTGGGGATTTTTTTTTTTTTTTTTTTTTTTCCTGGTATGAATCAGATTATTACTTGCTTTCCTCACAGCCAGCTTGGCATCTGGCTTTCTTAGGTCTAGTAAGTCTCTTCTCTCTCCTTTCCTCTTAGCTTATTTTCCAGCTTCTAAAACTGTGTTGGCTTTGGCTTATCTCCTGCAATCCTTATCCTTGTGAATGTATCTTCTTAAATTATCCCTTTAGTGTAAATTTTAGTTGAGCTTCCTAAGGAAGCTTTATTAGAGGTTTATATTTCTTTGGACTTTTTCCTCAGTTACATCTCAAACATGGAATTGTTTATAGTTATCATCCAGATTAGTACTTGATCTCTAAGAAATATCTGACTCTGCTAGTTACATTCTTTCCGAGAAAACACCCTCTTTACTTTGCTCTCAAACTTTTCTTCTTCTCCTATGCCCCTGTCACAGCTCTTCCTTGCTCTCACATGACATATTTTCTTTATCTGATCTTTAAATAATGAAGTTCCAAAGTGATGAGTCTTAGTCATTCTTTTCTTGTCACTGTAATTCCTCTCCATATGGTTTTTCTGAAAATTAGGTCCTTTGACCATCTGCATTAAAAGTGCTCATAACAAAATGCATACTATGAAGTCCCACTCCAGACCTAATGAATTAGAGTATCTACAAGTGAGAGATAAAATATGCATTTACAAAATTTTTTTAATAATACCACCCTCACGATTTTTTGATTTAAGAAATTTAAGAAAATATAAGACCCATTTCCAGAAAAAAATATTTATTATTCATGACTATAATAGCTATACAAGTTATACCAAGTTAGTCCTAATTGTCATACTTGAAAACAGCAATAAATGCTTAGTGTCCCTCAGAATTTAGGAGTGGTTTGGCTTTGTGGGTCTGACTTTGTTTTCTCATGAGATTGTGTTGCAGAACAGCCTTCTATGTGTCTCTCACTTTTGCACATATATTTCTAATAATGCTTGTAGCCAACAGGCTTAGAAGATAAAGAGTGTCTACATACAGAACTAAGGGAAAACTTGCTTAAAACCATAATAATAATATATACATACATACATACCTCAAAACAAAGGGAAGATTATATTAACTTTGGAATTTTCAGCCGTGGTGCATGTTTAGCATTGATCTGGACAACATAACATCAACCCTGTGAGACAAAAGGGTCAAGATGCAAGTATGAAGCTTTTGCTGCCTGCTGTGATATAAGTGAAAAGTTCTTTGTCTCTCTTTCTTGGGTGATATATCTTCCACCAGGATCTATGAAACTGTGGCTGACTGACTTGTTATCTTAGAAGTAGGGTAAAATTCCGAACTCTTCACAGTTCTTGAAAAGTTACAGTTAGATATGAACAGGGGCTATATTAATCTAAATGTTTGACTGAAGTTGAAGGATCCACTTCCAGGGCTCACTCACCCTGTTGGCATGTTATTAATGCCTGTTGATGTCTCAGTTCATCTACATCATGACCCTTCCACTAATAGAGTGTTCTTATGGAATGGAGGCTGACTTTTTCCAGAGATAGTAATTTAAAAGAGCAAAGAAGAAGTAGCAATTCTCTTTATGACCTATTCTAAGAAGACACGTGTTCTTATAATACGTTAGACACACAAATCGGATCTGATTTATTGGAAGACCACACAAGGGTGTGAACTGTAGAAGGTGGAAAACACTGGAAGCCATCTTGGAGGCTGGATACCACAATCACAATATCTTTAATTACCAATTACGTACAGGCTGGCTTACAGAGTTACAGCTCCATCCTGGACTTCTTAGAGATCCAGCTTCACATATTCAATTACCTACTATTCCTGACCATTTGGAAGCTTGAAAAGTGGCACAACCACAACATGAACAAACTGAACTCTAGACTTCTTTCTCTTTCACAAACCTAACAGATTGTTTTCCAGTATTAAATATATTAGTGAATATTACAACTACCAATCTGGTTGAAGAACCTAAAAATTCAGGAATCATCATTAAAATAGTCTATTACTTCATGCGTAACCTACCACTGATCCTTCAGTTCCTAAATATCTCTTAAATATTCATCCACCTCTTTCGAACTCCACCACCACTGCAGTGGTGGGGCTCCCATTACCTCTTATTTGAGTTACTAAAATAGCTTCCTAATTGGTTCCCCCGCATCATCCCTCAGCCTCCCATATCGAATCATTTATGCACATGGCAAAGATATCTCTTTTACAATGTAAGTAAGACCGTATCAATCTCCTGTTTAAACTTCTTCAAAAGCTTGAGAATCCTTGGAGCCCATCTTGCAGGACTCGGGAATCAAATATAATCTGCTTATTATGAAAGGTTTTGGCATCATCTCGGTCCTGACTTTCTAGCTCCATTATACTCCTCACAAACTCCATCGATACCACTTGAGTATACATTTCGGTCCATCAGAGGAACAATGTTTTCATATAATTTATGGGCATTGGATATGACTTAGAATGTCTTCTTTTTTCCTGCCACTTACCTGTTTTCATTATTTTTTTAATATCTTAGCTTAAACATTACTTTCACAAAAAAGAAGGGCCACTTCTAGACTATACAGAGTTTTTGTATAAATTAAAGGCACCCTGTCTGCAAGAATACAGCATCATTAACACAAAGCTCGGTAACTGAGAGCACTTTTGGGGAAAGAAAATAGCTCTTTTTCCTTTGGGCACAGGAAACCAACATATACAGTAGTAAATGCATAACCCTACACAGTGCCTCCACAGGGAAGACTTTCCTGACCCCCGTCACTTTCCAGACTAGATAAGGTCATTTTATTTTTAGCTGTCATCACTCACTATACTTCTATTTTATAACACTCAGCACAATTTACGTTTACATATGAATCTCTGTGATTGTGCTACTAATGTCTATCACTTCCGCTAGGAAGTAAGCACTAAAAGGAAGAAATTATTTTTCTTTTGGTCATGAATGCATTCCAAGAGCCAAACAATACCAGGATCATAGAGGATGCTTAATAAATACATATTTAGTTAATGCGAATGCATGCTCACACACATATGAATGTGTATATATATTTATGTGTGTGTGTGTGTATATATATAACCTAAACAGTATTTAAAGATAAGAATAGTAAATGCAAACACTGATAACTAGACGTTGACAAGAAAAAGTATGCAGAGCCTATGTTAACGTAGAGTGACAGTTTACTAGGATGATAATAAAAGATTATTTATAACTGTCTTTTTTTCCATGTTTCAGGCCTATAAAATTCTTTAACCATTACTCTGATACCTGTCACTCCAGGCTTATCAGAAATTGGACAGGGGTTTAGGTGCCGTTTGTACTTTAATATTTTCTCTTGGCCTAACTAGGATGTATGTCTCCTGATTAACTTAAATAGATCTCCTTTTGATCCTAATAAACTCGTCTTGTGTTACCTATGTTGTAACATTATTCTCATTACCTTTCGTTTGCCACATCTTTCTTAACTCGTCACACTTTATGACATCTTTACTTCTTTAACTATGCACAGTATTAAATATTCATAATCACTCAGTCTTACATATAATATGTATAGCAATTAGTCATGTAACCTTCAGTGAGTCATTTCACATTATTGGAGCTCCTAAGCTTATGTGGTAAGTTACAGAATTGAACTCAGTGCTGCCTAAGATATATTAGAGCTCTGAATTTCTGTGCTAAGATTGTTTAGGGATTCCATTTTTTGCCCGCTTCAATCTTCATCGTTTCGTTACAAGAACATAGCGTAGGACATAAAAAATGTATCCTTAAAAGAGTTAAGAACACTTTTAGAAAAGAGACAATGCTAAACAATATGAAACTGCAAGTTAACAGACACAGCAAGATCCAGGAGTTAGAGAACACCATGTACCAAAGAACTGACAAATGACTTTCTGGAAGAGGAGGGACATAATGAGGGCTGAATGCCGAAGGAGCTCTAAGACTTGAGTATGTCAATCTTAAAACTTTGGGTGCCATTTGAAGTGGAATAAAAAAGTCAAGGTCTCAAAATGAAAATGTTTGCATTCGGCGTACAATGAGGTTAATAAAAGGAAATGGGAAATAATCGTAAGGGGAGCCAGATTATAGAAGACCTTGTTGACTCAGTGAAGGGTTTTGACATTGTCCTGCATACACTGGGATATTTTTTCGATTTTATTTAAGGCATAATTAGTGCTCATATGATGAAGGTAATGTTTTAGAAAATAAATGTGGAAACTGTGTAGGACAGGCTAAAGGGGAGGGACATTGAGGGCTATGAAAACATAACTCATATATATTATAAAACAGACTGATAAATAGGTAAGTAACTTTTATGTAAAATCAACCTACCCAAAATATAAAAGTAAATATTATTTAAGACAATTTTATAAATGTCTTATAAGAAACTACAGAGGTAAAATTACTTATAATTATGAAAATCATAATATAAAGCAAAAGGAAGTAATTGTAAGGTACATGCTAAATATTTAGGTTTTGAGAACCTGATGGATTGTAAGACAATTAAAGACACCACAGCGTACTTCTAATTAAGTAGGAGTTTCTTTATCCTTATTGATGGCCAGAATCAATAGCACTAATGGTTTTACATGCCCTGGACTTGCCCTGTATATTCAAACATGTCAACTCTAACTAAAATAATCAGAGTTTACCCATGTACTTACTATGCTCTTTCTATCACTTACATAGTCAATGTCTACTTGTGTGCTTTAATGAAAGTCAAATGTTGCATAAAAGTTATTAATATTTATTTATTATTACCAAACCAAAAATCTGAACGTATAATCCTACAAATATTTTTTTGGATTACAAAACAGTTATAATAAAGATAAATTTATTTTAGCTAAGCATATAATGAATTGCTATGTTGAAAATGATACAATTATATAAAATTGTGACTGTCTCCCAAATCCTAAAATATATGTCTAATAATCTGGTGGTTTTCTAAAAATAAAAAATTTGTTCTATGAAAAAGAGCTAAAATTCTCAACTGGGGAAGAGAAGAAAAGTGGAGTAGATAAAGGGTACATTGAGGAAAATTATAAAGGCTGCATTTGTTATAGTTGAGCCTTTAAGGGATCCATTTATTTGTTAAAAATAAAATTGCTGAGGGACAACTGAGGCTAGGCACCACACTGAATTCTAACAGTAAACAGACGTGAGCTTACATTTATATAGCTTACCACTTAATGGGAGATATTTTCAAAAGTTACGATAACAAGAAAAAAGCAGAGCTTATGACAAATTTTATTTTAAAAAGTGTATTTTTTGTTACATAT
>NW_016823207.1:0-18319 GCF_001698545.2 Rhinopithecus bieti | reverse complement strand
CTACAAAGTTTAGGAAAACAAAAAATGGTGTTAAGGGACTTCCAGGAAGGAAGAATGCTGATAAACAGCCCAGGTTTTTAATTGAATTTCTTGAGAGGCTACTCCTGAAGTGTAAGAGGGAACCAGAAATGACCAACTCTTACAAAGACTTACAATCAATTTAACTTGTGTTTGAATGCAGTTAATTTGTTAAGTTTATTTGTAACCTTTTGCAAGTAGCAAAAGCATATTCTCTTTGGAGAAGCATAAAATTAGAGACTCAAATTGGCTCTTCAGTATATCATACAGAAGTATTAAGTCAATCAAAAATTTATAAGCATAATTAAAGACAGGACCAAAAGACTGAGAACCAAGTAAAAAACAGATCATAGCAACACAATCCCAAAAGATACAGACATCATAGTTATTAGACATCAACTTTATAATTAATGTGATTAATACGTTTAAGATTAGATCTTTGTTGGATGCAAATATTTTCTCCCATTCTGGAGGGTGTCTCTTTACTCTGTTGATAGTATCTTTTGCTGTGCAGAAGCTCTTTTATTTAGTTAGGTTCCCATTTGCCAATTTTTGTTTCTGTTGCAAGCTTTTGGACTCTTTGTCATAACATTTTTGTCCCTTCCTATGTCCAGAATTGTATGTCCTAGGTTATGTTTCAGGGTGTTTAAAGTTTGGTTTTCACATATAAGTCTTCAATCCATTTTGCATTGATTTTTATATATGGTGTAAGAAAGGGGTCTAGTTTCAATCTTCTGCATATAACTAGTCACTATGCTAGCATCATTTATTGAATAGGCAGTGATATCCTTATTGCATTTTTTGTCAACTTTATCCAAGATCAGATAGACGTAGGTGTGTGGCATTATTTATTGGGTGTCTCTTCTGCTCCCTTGTTCTATATGTCCATTTTAGTACCCGTGCCATGCTGTTTTTCTTACTATAGCCTTGTAATATGGTTTGAAGTTGGGTAGTGTGATGCCTCCAGCTTTGTTCTGTTTGCTTAGGGTTTCCTTGAATATTCAAGTTCTTTTTTGGTTCCATATGAAGTTTAGAATAGTTTTTGTTTTTTCTTTTTTTCTGGTAATCCTGTGAAGAATGTCATTGATAATTTGGTAGGAATAGCATTGAATCTGGAAATTGCTTTGGGAACTATGGTAATTTTAACAATATTAATATTTCCTATCCATGAGCAGGAAATGATTTTCCATTTGTTTGTGTTTCTCTGACATCTTTCAACTTTGTTTTGTAATTCTCATTGTAGAGATCTTTAACCTCTCTGGTTAGCTGTATTCCTAGGTATTTTATTGCTTTTGTGGCTACTGTGAATGGAGCTGCATTTTGATGTTGCTTTCGGCTTTGATTTTTTTTTTTAATGATACTAATTTTTGTACATCGTTATTGTATCCTGAAACTTTGCTGAAGATTTTTTATTTTATCAGATCAAGAATCTTTTGGGCACAGGCTATGGGGCTTTCTAGGTATAGAATCATATGATCTTGCAGACAGGGATAGTTTGATGTTCTCTGTTCATATTTGGGTACCTTTTATTTCTTTTCCTTCCTTGATTACTCTGGCCAGGATTTCTAGAAATATGCTAAATAGGAGTGGTGAAAAAAGACATCCTAGTTTTGTTCCAGTTTTCAAGAGGATTTCTTCCTGATTTTGGCCATTTAGTGTGCTTTTGGCTGTGAGTTTGTCATAAATGGCCCTTATTATTTTGAAGCATGTTCCCTCACTGCCTAGTTTTTTGAAGGTCTTAACATGAAGGGATGTATCTATTGAGATGATCATGTGGCTTTTGTTTTTAGTTCTGCTTGTAGCAAATAATATTTATCGATTTGCATATGTTGAACAAATTTTGCATCAGAGGGATAAAGCCTACTTGATTATGGTGGATTAGCTTCATGATATGCTGCTGAATTTGGTTTGGTAGTTTTTTGGGGGGAATTTTTGCATGTATGTTCATCAAAGATACTGGCCTGAAGTTTTCCTTTTTTGTTGTGTTTCTGTGAGGTTTTGGTATCAGGATTATGCTGGCCTCATACAATGAATTAGGGAGATGTCTTTCTCCTCAAATTTTTGGAATACTTTTGGTAGAAAGGATACCAGCTCTTCTTTATGCAATTGGTAGAATTCAGCTATGACATCATTTCGTCCTGAGTTTTTTTCTTGTTGCTAGGCATTTTATTCCTTATTCAATTTTAGAGCTCATTACTAGACTGTTTAGGGATTCCATTTTTTTCCTGCTTCAATCTTGGGAGGTTTTATGTTTGCAGGAATTTATCGATTTCTTTTATATTGTCCAGCCTGTGTGCATAGAAGGTTTCACAGTAGTCTCTGAGAGTTTTCTGTATTTCTGTAGGGTCAATAATAATGTGTCCTTTGTCTTCTTTGATTGTGTTTATTTGTATGTTCTCTCTTAAAACCAACCTAGCTAGTGGTCTATCTATCTTATTAATTCTTTCAAATAACCAACTCCCAGATTCTTTGATCTTTTATATAGTTTTCCGCATCTCAATTTCCTTCAATTAAGCTGTGATTTGGGTTATTTCTTGTCTCCTGCTAGCTTTGAAGTTTGTTTGCTCTTGTTTCTCTAGTTTCTTTGGGGGTTATGTTAGGTTGTTAATTTTAGGTGTTTCTGAGTTTTTCATGTGGGCATTTAGTGTTATAAACTTCGCTCTTAACATTGCTTTAGCTGTGCCCCAGAGATTCTAGTATGTTGTATTTTTGTTCTCATTAGTTTCAAAAGATTTTTAAATATCTGCTTAATTTCATTGTTTATTTTATTTCACTGTAGTCTGAGAGCGTGGGTGGTATAATTTCAGTTTTCTTCGAATTTGCTGAGCATTGTTTAATGACTGATTGTGTGGTTAATTTTAGAGTAGTGCCATGTGCAGATGAGAAGAATGTAAATTCTGTTGTTTTTGAGTTGAGAATTATGTTGATGTCTATTAGGTCTATTTGGTCAAGTGTCAAGTTCAGGTGCTAAGCATCTTTGTTAGTTTTCTGCCTTGATGAACTCTCTACTATTGTCAGTGGGGTGTTGTAATCTCCCACTAATAGTGCGTGGAAATGTAAGTCTCTTCAACAATATCTAAGAACTTGCTCTATGAGTCTGGGTGCTCCTGTGTTGGCTGCATATATAGTCAGGATAGTTAGGTCTTCTTTTTGAATCAAAACTTTTACCTTTATGTAATGCTTTTCCTTGTTTTTTAAATATTTGTTGGTTTGAAATCTATTTTGTCTGAAATTCAAATAGCCATCCTTGTTAGGTTTGTTTGTTTGTTTGTTTGTTTGTTTTTCAGTTTACATTTGCGTGGTAGATTTTTCTTCATCCCTTTACTTTGAGCCTATGGGTGTCACTGCATCTGAGATGTGTTTCTTGAAGACAGCCTTCCATTGTGTCCTGCTTCTTTATCCAACATGCCAATCCATGCCTTTTGATTTGGGTATTTAGTCCATTTTCATTTAAGGTTAATATTGACAAGTGTGAATTTGATCTTAGAATTGTGTTGTTAGTTGACTATTATGCAGACTTGTTTGTATGGTTGCTATATAGTGTCAATAGTCTGTACAATTAAATCTGTTTATATAGTGGCTGGTAACTTTCTTTCCGTTCCATGTGTAATGCTCCTTTCAGGACATCTTGTAAGGCTGGTCTGCTGGTTACAAATTCCCTTTATATTTGCTTGTGTGAAAAAACTTCATATCTTCTGTTGTGAATTTTAGTTTGGCTGAATATAAAATTTTTGTTTGGAAATTCCTTTCTTTGATTATGCTGAATATAGGACGCCAATCTCTTCTGGCTTGTACTTTTTCCGCTGAAAGATCTGATGTTTGCCTGATGAAGTTACCTTCGTAGTTGTCTGCCCCTACTCTCTAGCTATATTTAACATTTTTTCTTTCATTTCAACTTTGAAGAATCAGATGACTATGTATCTTAGGAATGGTCTTATGCAGGGGTTTTCTGCATTTCTTGAATTTTAAAATTGACCTTTTAGTGAGGTTAGAAAATGTTCATGGATTATATTCTGAAACATGTTTTCCATGTTGCTTGCTTTCTCTCCCTCTCTTTTAGGTACATCATTGAGTCATAAATTTGGTCTCTTTACATAATCCCATATTCTTTGAAGGTTTTCTTTATTTTTTATTCTTTTTCTTTATTTTGGTTTGATTGTATTTATTTGGAGAACCAGTCTTTGAGCTCTGAATTTTTTTTCCTCATTTGGGTTTATTCTGCTATTAATACTGATGATTGAATTATGAAATTACATTCCATTCATATTCTATTATGAATAATGGCTATTTCATCTTTCAGCTCCTGTTTTATTTTATTGTAATTCTTATATTTCCTGGATTGGGTTTTATCTTTCTCCTGAATCTTGATGATGTTCATTTCTGTCTGTATTCTGAATTGTATTGCTGTCATTTCAGCCCGGTTAAGAATACTTGCTGGGGAATTACTGCAGTCATTTGAAGGAAAGAAAACAGTTTGACGTTTTGAGTTTCCAGAGTTATTTCATTGGTTCTTTCTCCTCTGTGTGGACTAATCTTCTTTTAACCATGGTGTAATTTGAGTATAGCCAGTTGATTTATTTTGTGGATGTTTTCAGGGGGCCAAGACTTTGTTCAGGGTATTTATTTGTAGCTGGGTTCTTGTCCTTTGTTTCACAGGAAAATGATTTGGTGAGGTGATTTTCGGTGTTCAATTTTGGGCTGTGATCCTGTAGATGGCACTTGAGTGTAATGGTCAGTAGTTAGGCTCTTGCTCGACCGGGTGTCTCCTCTGTATTTCCTTTTGATTGCACCTGTGCTCCCTCTCAATACTCTGAAAGTGTCAATCCTCTCCCACTGTAACTGTCCCATGGGTTGACCTTGCCTGCTGCCTAAACAGAGCCGATTTATCAAGACAGGGGAATTGCAATAGACAAAGAGTAATTCACATGGAGCCAGCTGTGCTGGAGAGAAGAATTTTATTATTTATCAAATCAGTCTTTTCGAACATTTGGGTATCAGGGATTTTAAGGACAACTTGGTGGGTACGGGGAAGCCAGTGAGCCAGCAGTGGTGATTTGTCAGGTCAGAGTTGAAATCATAGGGAGTCAAAGCTGTCTTTTTGTGCTAGGTCAGTTCCTGGATGGCGAGCCACAAGATCAGATGAGTTAGTTTATAATTCTAGGTAGTGCCAGTTGATCCATCAAGTGCAGGGTCTGCAAAATATCTTAAGCACTTATCTTAGCAGTAGTTTAGGGAGGGTCAGAATCTTGTAGCCTCCAGCTACATGACTGCTAAACCGTAATTCTTAATCTTGTGGCGAATTTGTTAGTCCTACAAAGACAGTCTAGTCCCCACGTAAAAAGGGGATTTGCCTTGGGAAGGGTCCGTTATCATCTTTGTTTTAAACTATAAACATTAAACTAAATTTCTCCCAAAGTTAGTTCAGCCTATGCCCAGGAAGAAACAAGGACAGCTTGGAGGTTAGAAGAAAGATGAAGTTGGTGAGGTCAGATCTCTTTCACTTCTCAGTAACAATTTCACAGTGGCAGTTTCACCCCTCTGGTGCTTGGGTGCAGATCTCAGCTTGGCATGGGAGAGCTGCACACCACAGCCCTGGGGAGACCTTCGGCTTTATATTCCTTCTCCAGCTTGGAGGCATCATGGAAAAAACTTTGGCAGTGGGCCTTTCGCTTGTCTCTTGAGGCTCCACCCCAGAGAAATGCAGAGCTGCTACCTGTTGATATGATTGGCTATCAGTTTGGGTAGCTACACTGTGGGCCCATGCCAGGGGGCCTTGCCTGGTGATGAGGAGGGAAACAGGGGCTCTCAGAGAAGGCAGACTAGTGTCTTCTCACGAGGGCAGCTGCAGCTTGCTGGAGTTACAGTTAAAGTTTTCCTGCTCCCTTGGGAGCTCTGTCCCAGGGAAGTTCAGAGCTGCTCCCAGCCTGAGAACTCAGGCAGGGATAGGGTGGCCTCATTTGCACCCCAGGCCAGTGGGCCTTATCCTGTGAGGTGCAATGGAAGTGAGGCCTGGAGTCCATTACTATTCAGCCCTGTGGATTTTGCCCTTCTCCTGGAGGTATGTGAGGGAGCCTGACTTCCCCCATTGCTGGAGCTGCAGCCACTTGTTCTGGGGTGCCTGGGCATCTAGAATTCCGGGACTCTGCATGTGTCTGAGCAATGGCTCTGCTCAGATTCCACATAGCTGTCTGGGTCAGTCTGAACGCCATGGTAGAGGGGATGAGTCACAAAATATCTCCAGAGCTCAGAATTGAAAGGTCCATAGCAGAAGTGTGGGTTCCCAGAGACTCCTGCTCACACAGTGTTTCCCAATAGTGAGGGGCATTCCCTGGCTCTGTGTGTCTCCAAGGTGGGCAGTTGTCCTGTCTGGCTTTCCCCCGTTCTCCAGGGGTCACGTTGTTTTCTTGATGAATCCTAGCGTGTCCGCCTGGACACAGTTCCTGTTGAAGAGCTAGTGTTTACTTGCCACTCTTTCTTCTCCTCATGAGAGTGGCACATACTAGCAGCTTCACTCTTTCACAAAAAGTCCAAAAAATGGGATCAATCTAAATAATCACTTCCTCTATTGATACACTAGGACTACTGTGCACTGCAGAGGAGAATCACAAAATTGTGAATTGAGGTAACAAGATATTTGTAATCTCTCTTCATCTGATATTTCTTTTTTTGTTTTGTTTTGTTTTGAGAGGGAGTCTCGATCTGTTACCCAGGCTGCAGTGCAGTGGCATGATCTTGGCTCACTGCAACCTCTACCTACCCAGTTCAAGATTCTCCCACCTCAGCCTCCCAAGTAGCTGGGATTACAGGTGCCCGCCACCACACCCGGCTGATTTTGTATTTTTACTAGAGATGAGGTTTCACCATGTTGGCCAGGCTGGTCTTGAACTGTCGACCTCAGGTGATCCACCTGCCTTAGACTCCCAAAGTGCTGGGATTACGGGCATGAGTCACTGTGCCCAGCCATCTGAGATTTCAATATCACTCAGAAATTCTTGGATGAGTCCCTGGTTAGCATCTTTGAATTCCTCTAACAGCTATTCCAAATTTTTACTTCTCACCTCAACCCTCCAATCTTGTATCATACCTCTAACTCACTAATTTAAGTTTTCTTCTAATTTATTGAGAAAACTGAGTCCATGGAGTATGAACAAACCAAACCTCTTGGATTTATACCAACAACTTTTCTATATCTCTTGCTCACTTCTACATTTTCTCCTTCAGTTTCAGAACAGGTGGCCCTTTTTCTTTACAAAATAGCTACTAATTTTATTCCACATTGGACCATCAATTATCTCTCTCTTTGGCATACTCAACTTTGCCCTCTTGACTGGTTTATTCCTCAGAGATATAAGTATATTGCCATAAAACATCTTTCTCCAAAGTGTAGTTAAGAGTCTCTTCATCTGCCAGCCATTCTTCAAAACACCAATCAGCCTTCCACCACTACTTTGCTGAATATCCAGGGGCAAATATTAAGAGTAACCTCTTAATAGACTCTTATTAGTCCTTGTATAATCGGATGTAGATATTCAAACTTTGAGGTCCTTATTCCATGGACTTCTGTACCAGAACTCCATTTTGGTTCTCCTCTCAAATCTCCAAATGTTTTATTCTCATGCTTATTTTCTATTGCCTCTCTCTGGGGAAAAACAAAATATCAATGATAGCCAGGGTTATAGTCTCAGTTTTTACGTTATTGATATGGTCTCCCTAAACAATCTCATCTCTGTCCATGTCTTCAAATTTCATGGATATACAAATAGATGCCAAATATTTACGTCTGAGTCAGCCTACTATCCTGAGTCCCCAACTTTTACAACTGCCTGTTATATATTTCCACCTGGATGTGCTACTAGTACCCAGAAACTCTCCCTTTTTGGGATGTACTCCTACATCCAAAAAATCAATAACTCATCTATTTTATATCTTCAAGGTCTTACAAATATTTTATAGACATGCAATTTGAAGACATAGACAGAGATGAGATTGTTTAGGGAGACCATGCAAATAACCTAAAAACTGAGACTATAATCCTGGCTATTATTAAAATTGTGTTGTTCAGCAACAGAAAAGAATGAGAAAAAAGGTGGTTAGGGAATTGAGAGGAGGACCAAATACTTCTGTGAGTGCCTTAGCTCTGACTCTTATTATATTTACCTGAAATTTTGAAACTGCCTCCTAACTGGTCTCCCTGAAGTTAATCTTGGCTTACTTAATCTATTCTTTGTTATCATCAGAGTCGACCTTTCTAAGATGCAAATATAACCATTATTCTCCTCCTTAAAGCATTTTCACTGATTACTATTTTTTATAGGACAAAATTCAAATTCTCTAGTAAAATATATAAGAATACTTGATGGTTCAAGTATCTGCTTATTTCTCCACACACAGTGGACCACCTAGTCACTTCTAACTTATATGTTTAACAATTATTTTGTTAATCATATGAGTTAGAAATTACCAGGCTATGCTGCATTAACAGCCAACTTCAAAATCTTAGTGGCTAATTACAACTAAGTTTAATTTTTGCTTATGTAGTATGTTAATGGCAGGTCATTTAATGACAAGTTAATGGGTGCAGCACACCAACATGGCACATGTATACATAGGTAAAAAACCTGCACGTTGTGCACATGTACCCTAGAACTTAAAGTATAATAATAAAAAAAAAAAAAAAACAAAAGAAAAGAAACTCTGTTTTATATCCCCTCACTTAAGAATCACCATCTGAAGAACTGTTAGCTATCACTGCAAAGGCATAAACAACATGGCAAATAATACTCTGGCTCTTAAAGTTTCCACCTACATGTGACACATCTCACTTAATTTCATGAACTATTGCCCAAAGTAAGTTACATTGTCATGTTTAATATCAAAATAAGTTAGAAAGTACATTCCTGCAATGGGTCTCTAAGGAGAAATCCTAGAATACATGATAAAAGCCTCAATGGAAACCTCACGGTAATGGCAAATACACACTAGTGGAAGCCACACACTCGATGGAAATCTCACAAGTTTTTCAACCTGGAATTTTCTTCTCCTTCTTTATAAGGTACAGAAATTCAATTATCTCTCGTTTTTTTTTTTTTTTCAGAGATGGGTTTTGCCATGTTAACAAGGGTGGTCTCAAACTCCTGGCCTCCAGCCAACTGTCCACCCCAGCCTCCCAAAGTGCTGGAATTAGAGGCATGAACCACCACACTGGGCCCTCAAAATCTTTAAAGAATCATTTTACCTATTCTATAACATCTTTTTTTCTCACCAGTTTCTAGGACTTCCAATGTATTCTGTTCACATGTATTCTACGATATTCAAAGTAATTCAATGCACTTGATAGATTGTATTTCTGTCTTCACCCTCAGAACCATAAGCCATGCACTATTTTGTTGTCTCCACCATTAAATACCATACTGGGTGCATAGTAGGTGCCCACTGTATTGCCAGATAAATATTGTATGGTAGAAAACTATTTACAAATTATAATAATCTGTTTTCCTCCTAATGGATAAAATAAATATATTTGATCATAAAATTCAAATACCACTTTTCTAGGGGTTCAGGAAAAAAAAAATTGAAGGCATATTTTAAGAAAAGCTATCTTGTCCACAGACCAGATAGATACAAGATACCAGGAGCTAGGAAAAAGGCAAGTGGAGGAAAGCACCAGGTAGGACTAGAGGGAAATCTTCAGAGACCGTTTTCACAGAATCAAACATCTATCACACACAAAAATGAATGATATTAAAGCAGTTAACCTTCTCTTTGCCATCTGGTAAAGACCCTTATTATATTTTTAATAATATCAATTTCTATTTTAGGCTCAGGGGATACACATGCAGGTTTGCCACATGGGTATATTAAATGATGCTGAGGTTTGGGGTATGAGTGATAGTGTCACCTAGGTGGTGAGCATAGTACACCATAGGTAGTTTTACAAGCATTGCCCCAATTCCTCCCCACTCTAGTAGTCTGCAGTGTTTATTGTTGCCATTGTTATGTCCATGAGTACCCAATGTTTATTTTCCACTTATAAGTGAAAATGTGCAGTATTGTGTTATCTGTTCCTGTGTTAATTATTTAGGGTAATGGCCTCCAGCTACATCCATGTTTCTTCAGAGGAGCTCATTTTGTTCTTTTTTACAGCTGTGTAGTATTCATGGTGTATACGTGCCACATTTTCTTTATTCAATCCACCATTGATAGGTACATAGATTGATTCCATATCTTTGCAATTGTGAATAGTACTGAGATTAAAATACAAGTGTATGTATCTTTTTGTTAGAATAATTTATTTCCTTTTGAATATATATCCAACAGTGAAATTTCTGGGTCAAATGGTAGTTTCATTTTAAGTTCTTTGAGAAATCTCATTCTGACTGGAAAATCATTATTCTGTGCCAGCCAGAAAACATCATCCATCAATCATTAAGCTAAGATGATACTTAACTCATGAATTTACTCAAATTCAATTTAACTCTTTTCTATATGGACAATTCCTGCTTCAGAAGACAACAAGTGTAGTAATGATGGGGGCGTGTAATAGTTTGGATATTTGTTCCCCCCAATCTCGTGTTGAAATGTGATCCCCAGTATTAAAAGTGGGGCCTAATGAGAGGTGTTTTTGTCATGGGGTCAGATCGTTTATGAAAGGCCTGGTGCTGTTGGAATGGTAATGAGTGACTTCTCACTCTACTAGTTTCCATGAGAGCTGGTTGTTAAAAAAAAGCCTGGAAACTACCTTCCCTTTCCCTCTTGTCTGCTCCACTTTCACCATGTGATCTCTGCACATGCCAACTCCCACTGCCCTTTTACCATGCGTGAAAACAGCTTAAGTCAGTCAGCAGATGCAGATGCTAGCACAATGCTTCTTGTACAGCTTGCAGGACCATGAGCCAAATAAACTATTTCCTTTATAAACTGTCTAGTATCATGTATTTTTTAATTTAACTTTTATTTTAAGTTTAGAGGTGTGCTGGTTTGTTATATAGGTAAACTTGTGTCATGGAGGTTTACTGAACATAGTATTCCATACTGTGGAATACCCAGGTATTGAACCTAGTATCCATTAGTTATTTTTCCTGATCTTCTCTTCCTTCCAACCCTCAACCTCTGATAGGTCCCAGTGTGTGTTATTCTCTACATATTAATGTGTTATCATTTATCTCCAACTTATAAGTGAGAATATGTGGTATTTGGTTTTCTGTTTCTATGTTTATTTGATAAGGATAGTGGCCTCCAGCTCCACCCATGTTCCTGCAAAATACATAATCTTATTCTTTTTCATGGCTGCATAGTATTCTTTGGTGTATATGTACCATATTTTATTTACCCAGTCTATTTTTGATGGGCATTTAGGTTGATTTCATGTCTCTGCTATTGTGACTAGAGCTGCAATGAACTTATGTGTGCATGTGTGTTTATAAAGAACGATTTATATTACTTTTGGTATATGCCCAGTAATGGGATTGCTGGGTTGAATGGTAATTCTGTTTTGGGTTATTTGAGGAATCACCGCACCATCTTTCACAATGGCTGAACTAATTTACACTCCCACCAACAGTGTATAAGTGTTCCTTTTTCTCTACAACCTCTCCAGCATCTGTTATATTTTGATTTTAGAGTAATAGCTATTTTGACTGGTGCAAGATGATATCTCATTTTAGATTTGATTTGCGTTTCTCTAATGATGAGTGATGTTGAGTTTCTTTTCATATAATTGTTGGATGCATGTTTGTCTTCATTTGAAAAGTGTCTGTTCATGTCCTTTGCCTACTGTTTAATGGAGTTGATTTTTTTCTTATAAATTTAAGTTCCCTTTAGATACTGTATACAAGACCTTTGCCAGATCTATAGTTTGCAACAATTTTCTCTCATTTTCTAGATTGTCTGTTCACTCTGTTGATAGCTTCCTTTTCTGTGCAGATGCTCTTTAATTAGACCCCTTTTGTCAACTTTTGCTTTTGTTGCAATTGTTTCTGATGTCTTCATTATGAAACCACTGTCTATCCCTGTGTCCAGAATGGTATTTTCTAAGTTATCTTTCAGGGTTTTTATACTTTTTGATTTTATATTTAAGTCTTTAGTCCATCTTAATTTCTGTATATGGTGTAAGTAAGGCACCCAGTTTCAATCTTCTGCATATGGATATTCAGTTATCCTAGCATCGTTTATTGAATAGAAACTCCTTCTGCCATTGCTTGTTTTTGTCAAGGGTCAGATAGGTGCATGTTTGCAACCTTATTTCTGTTTTCTCTATTCTGTTCCTTTAGTCTGTGTGTCTGTTTTTGTACCAGTACCATGCTGTTTTGGTTACTGTATCTCTTTAGTATAGTTTGACATCAGGTAGCATGATGCCTCTAGCGTTACCTTGAATATTCAGGCTCTTTTTTGTTCCATATTAATTATAAAATAGTTTTTTATTATATTGATATTTTCTCTCCATGAACATGGAATGTTTTTCCATTTGTTTGTGTCATTTCTGATTTCTTTGAGCAGTGTTTTTTAGTTATCCTTATAGAAATCTTTCACCTCCCTTATTAGCTATATTCCTAGTTATTTTACTTATTTATTTTTGTGGCAATTGGGAATGGGATTGCATTCCTGATTTTGCTCTTGGCTTGACTTGTGCTGGTGTATAGAAATGTTAGTGATTTCTGCACAATGGTCTTGTATCCTGAGGCATTGTTGTAGTTTTTTATCAGCTTCAGGAGCTTTTGGGTTGAGACTGTGGTGTTTTTTAGATATAGGATCATGTTATCTGCAAACAGGAGTGTTCATAATATTCTCTGATGGTTGTTTTTATTTCTGTTAGGTCAATGGTAATATCCCCCTTGTCATTTCTGGGTACATTTATTTGAATCTTCTCTCTTTTCTTCTTGATTAGTCTAGCTAACAGTCTATTTTGTTAATGTTTTTCAAAAAAATACAAGCTCTGGATTTGTTGGTTTTTTGAATGGCTTTTCATGTCTCTATCTCCTTCAGTTCAGGTCTGATTTTAGTAATTTCTTGTCTTCTGCTAGCGTAGGGATTTGTTTGCTTTAGATCCTCTAGTTCTTTTAGTTGTGATGTTAGCTTGTTAACTTGGGGTCTAACTTTTTGATGTGGGTATTTAGTGCTATAAATTTCCCTCTTAACTCTGCCTTAGTTGTGTCCTAGGTATTCTGATATGTTGTATTTTTGTTCTCATTTGTTTCAAAGAACTTCTCGATTTCTACCTTAATTTCATTATTTACCCAAAAGTTATTAATGATTAGGTTATTCAATTTCCAAGTAATTGCATGGTTTTTAGTGAATTTCTTAGTTTTGATTTCTAATTTGATTACACCATGGCTCAAGAGATTGTTTGCTGTAATTTCAGTTCTTTTGCATTTGCTGAGGAATGTTTCCAATTATGTGACCAATTTTAGAGTATGTGACATGTGGGAATAAAAATGTATATTCTGTTGTTTTGGGGTTGAGAGTTCTGTAGATATCTATCAGGTCCATTGGATTCAGTGCTGGGTTCAGGTCTTGAATATCTTTGTTAATTTTCTATCTCAATCATCTGTCTAATATTGTCAGTGGGGTTTTAAAGTCTCTCACTATTATAGTATGGGAGGCTAAGTCTCTTTGAAGGTCTCTAATAACTTGCTTTATAAATATTGGTGTTCCTGTGTCGGGCACCTATATATTTAGGATAGTTAGATCTTCTCGTTGAATTGAACCTGTTACCATTTTGTGATGTTCTTCTTTGTCATTTTTATTAATTTGTGTTGGCTTAAAGTCTATTTCATCTGAAAATATTATTGAAAGCCCTGGTATTTTTTGTTTGTTTGCTTTTCATTTCTTTGGTAGATTTTCTACCACCCCCCCTTTATTTTGAGCCTATGTGTTTTATTGCATGTGAGATGTGTCTCTTAAAGACAGCATACCAATGGGCTTTTGTTTGTTATTCAGTTTGCCACTCTGCTTTTTTTGTTATTAATTGGGAGATTTAGGTATTTATATTCAAGATTAGTATTAATATGTGTGGATTTCATCCTTTCATGATGTTAGCTGGTTATTTTGCCCACTTGTTTATGTGACTGCTTTATAGTGTGACTGGTCTGTGTACATAAGTGTGTTTTTGTAGTGGCTAGTAACAGTCTTTACTTTCTATATTTAGTGTTTCCTTCAAAAGCTCTTGTAAGGCCTGTCTGGTGGTTACAAATTTCCTCACCATTTGCTTGTCTTAAAAGGATGTTTTCTTTTACCTATGAAGCTTTGTTTGGCTACATATGAATGTCTGGGTCAGAATTTTTTTTAAAAGAATATGAAATATTGGCACCCATTTTTTTCTGGCTTGTAAGATTTCTGGTGAGAGGTCTACTGTTAGTCTGATGGGCTTCCTTTTGTAGGTCACCTGACCTTTGTCTCTAGCTGCCTTTAACATTTTGTCTTTCATTTGGGCCTTATAGAATCTAATGATTATGTGTCTTGGGGATAGTCTTCTTGAGAATAATTATTGAGAATTATGTTACTGAGGTTCTCTGCATTTCCTGGATTTGAATATTGGCCTCTCTAACTAGGTTGGGAAAGTTCTCCTGGACGGTATTATAAAATATGTTTTCGAAGTTTGGTGCATTCTCGCCATCTTTTTCAGGGACACTGGTGAGTCATAGATTTGGTCTCTCTATGTAATCTCATATTTCTTGGAGGTTTTGTTCATTCTTTTTATTCTTTTTCTCTATTCTTGTATGACTGTTTTATTTCCAAAAGCCAGTCTTTAATTTCTAGATTCTTTCCTCTGCTTAGTCTATTTGGCTATTAATATTTGTGATTATATTATAAAATTCTTGTAATGTTTTTCAGCTCTGTCAGATTGGTTACATTTTTTCTATACTAGCTTTTTTTTTCTGTCAGTTCCTGCATTGTTTTATCATGAATTTTAGCCTCCTTTGATTGGGTTTCAAAATACTCCTATAGCTCAGTAATCTTCATTCCTATCCACATTCAGAATTCTATTTGTCATTTCTGCCATATCAGCCCCGTTCAGAACCTTTGACAGAAAGATGATGTGGTAATCTGAAGGAAAGAATGGACTCTGGGGTTTTGAATTGTCAGGGTTCTTGTGCTGATTCTTTTTCATCTTGTGGACTTATCTGCCTTCAATCTTTGAGGCTGCTGACCTTTGGATTTTTTAATACTATTTAATGACCTTGAGTGTTTGATTGTGTTATAAGATAGATTTAACTAAATAGATTTATTTCTGGAAGATTTTATGGGGCCAGTGTTCAGCTCCCAGTGCCTAGGCTGCATGCTTTAACTCTGGGAAACTTGTATTGGGCCCTGGCTTAGTTCTCTGGCTCCTCAATGTTAAGAATTCACTGCACTGGGGAGGCCAAGGCACTACCAGACCACTGGTTACTACTCTCCCATGGATAATGTAAGTCAAAGCATTTTGTAGTGTGGTGACAGTGGGATCTGTCCTTGTAGTGGCAGCTGTGGCAGAGTGCTAGTGCATGCTGGGTTGCCTGTCTCCCTGCCAGCATTCACCACAGTAGTGGATGCAAGGCAGTTTGGGGGGCAGGTGGGGAACTCTGCTAGTTACTGTGTGCATGGTCATGCTAGAGATGGTGTTGGCTCGGGGGCAAGGCACCAGCAGGTGCAGGTGTGAATGCCTTTTCTGCCCTGCAAGCAGGAGTGGACACTCAGGGCATGTGAGGGAGGAGATCTGCTGTCTCTATGCAGTTAGTGGTGTGCTGGTAAGGGGCAGGACTGGCTGGCTCTGTGCCCACCAAGGCTCCATTCACAATGGTGGTCAGTGGGGGGAAGGGGATAGACTACACTTCTGCACGTTCATGAGGCAAGAAAACCAAAACCCACCCCTGCCATTACATTCCAGCAAAGCGATGTTGGGAGGTGCTATATGGTGGCCTGGGGGAAGCTGCAATATGGGGTGGGAAAGTATAGGCTGGTGTGTGGCCATAGGGGCTGCCCCTCTGGAGCTCTTTACTGGTCAGCCACAATCCACAAATGTAGAAGCTATGGTGCAGACTTCCAGGGCAACTGTAACTGCCCTGCATGCAGGCATGGCCAGGCTGGAGTCCTGGGAAAGGCTGGAGATCAATGGGTGCCCAGGTCGGATTGGCCCCATCTGATGGGCAAGACCACTGTGCAGAGTCCCGGTCTGACAGTTCCCCTAAAGTCTCCTATGGCAGCAAAATGAGCCTAGGAGGATGGGTGTATCTGGCCATGATCTGCTACAGATGCTCCAGCACCAAACCCTCTGGGCTCCACATCAGCTGGCTTGCTGCCCCTACCACTTCTCTATGCAGCTCTCCTTGCCAACCTGTATGTCTGTGGTGGTCAAAGAGTCATCCCTTAATGGGGTTCCAGATGCCTGTGGCAACAGCAGTTTGCTCCCTGCCAGATCAACTCACCCGTTCCCCAGGAGACTTTGAGGGCCAGGAACGATTCCTGGTGTCTGCTAGACCCATGCAGGGTTGTCAGCTTTCTCTACTTTCAGCCAAGCTTCTGTGTCTTTCTTCTATCCAATCTCAGTGCCTTCCCTTTGAAGATTTGTTAGGAGCATACCAGTGGTCTCTGTCTCTTGGTAAGAGCTGTTCCACCTGGCTGTATCTAGTTGGCCATCTTGCTCTTCCCCCACAGGTATTTTAATAACAACACAAATGGATTTTGACAAGATATTAAAGGAAATCCCTTGTACCTTTCCAAGTTTTTAGTGAAATTATCTAAAGATTCTGCAGTGGTCAGGATATTTATTTAATCCACCAAACCTTTATCCTTCAATTCCATAAAAATGATGAATGAATAAGTATTAATATCCATTCACTGTACATTAATATTTTAAATAGTTCTTTTTTAAGTTTTCCTATTTATTGAAGAAAATATCTATAAAATTGACTTATCATTATTATAGCCCCTCCTCTGAAGAACATTTTTCACCAAAAGTAGCAAAGGGGAGGAAGGAATGTAGTGGAATAAACTATAAGGATTAGCCAGTCTCCTCACAAAAGCTGTTTGGCTTCTATCCCAGTAAAGGTTCCTTGGGGGGCTGCCTCTGTTTACTTACTCTCCATTCTGCTATACCCAGAAGAGTCATTATCGAAATGGTTTCCATTTACTTGCTCAGAGCTATTTAGATATATAGACATAACTGTTTTCTCTGTGATGTCTTTCGCCTTTTGCGGAGAAAGAACCATAATCTTCAGAGTTGTGGTATCCCTGATCTCTTATTACTTAATAGCTCAACAATCTCCCCACAAGTGCATTTCACTCTTGTGATTCTGTCCCTGCTGTGGACCTCAGACAAGATTGAGAACTCCGGTGTTTGCTATTTTCTTCTTTAGTTTTTTTTTTTCCACTCATGGGAGGAAAAAACAAAACTGATTAATAGAGCATATGAAATGTATACGAATCTTACTGTCTCTAAATTGGGATTCTGCTCATGCTGACTATTATATTTCCCTCCTTCATTATCTTTTCGTTAATTCTGGCCATTCCTGTTTTCTCTCAAAGGAGATACCTAAGAATTGTACAGATTTTAAAACATCCAGGTAATACAATTAGAGAAATTAATAATATAACTGTTGCTATTTTAAGTACTAATGATCTAAAGCTTTACTCTATATATCAGTGAATTACAGTTGAGCATATGACTAACTTCTTATATAGAGACATTTCAGATGCATCCCTTCAAAATATGACAATATGTATATGTGTGTATGTACTGTACATTTCCAATTCTCAGACAAAAGTCTGAGAATCTGAAAGTTTACGTTTAAAATGAAAATAGAATTAAGGTTTTTTAATTATTACATGCCAAACATGGACTGCTTTGGAAATATTGTTAATTACAGATATTGCACATATACTTATATATATAAAATATATGGTCTTAACCAGTATTCACACATACACACACACACACACACACACACACATACACACACACTCAGTGTTTTTTATTAAAGGGTGGAGTACTTGACCCTGTTAAGGCTGGAGACCCTGATCTACATTCTCGGAAGTAAGTCAATTGAGTTAAATCTCAGAATAGTCAAAAAATATTAAGAACAGAGTAAGTGCCGGCCTTTTCTGCAACTGTAGTCATAGGGACTCTAATGCATAAGCTCTTTGATTTTCTGGAAACCATAAGGGATCATCCTCTTCACAGGAAATTTTATCTCAGAACTTTGTGAAGGCTTCTAGGAGAAACTTCTGTAAATTGCCTTTTTTCAGGAGAAGAACACAATGTTTGTCTGGGAACGTTTCAATCAATTTTATCTGAACCTCAAAAGGCACATGTAATCTGAAAATGGTA